>NC_054478.1:144929704-145126951 GCF_017639515.1 Carcharodon carcharias | reverse complement strand
TGACTGCTCAGATCCTTATCCTGACTGTTCAGATCCCTATCCTGACTGCCCAGATCCTTATCCTGACTGCTCAGATCCTTATCCTGACTGTGCAGATCCCTATCCTGACTGTGCAGATCACTATCCTGACCGCTCAGATCCTTATCCTGACTGGTCAGATCCCTATCCTGACAGCTCAGATCCCTATCCTGACTGTTCTGATCCCCATCCTGACTGTTCAGATCCCCATCCTGGCTGTCCAGATCCCCATCCTGACTGCTCAGATCCCCATCCTGACTGCTCAGATCCCTATCCTGTCGGATCAGATCCCCATCCTGACTGTTCAGATCCCCATTCTGACAGCTCAGATACCCAACCTGACTGTTCTGATTCTTATCCTGACTGCTCAGATCCTTATCCTGACTGTTCAGATCCCCATCCTGACTGCTCAGAACCTTATCCTGACTGCTCAGATCCCTATCCTGACTGCTCAGATCCTTATCCTGACTGCTCAGATCCTTATCCTGACTGTGCAGATCCCTATCCTGACTGCGCAGATCACTATCCTGACCGCTCAGATCCTTATCCTGACTGATCAGATCCCTATCCTGACAGCTCAGATCCCTATCCTGACTGTTCTGATCCCCATCCTGACTGTTCAGATCCCCATCCTGACTGTTCAGATCCCCATCCTGGCTGTCCAGATCCCCATCCTGACTGCTCAGATCCCCATCTTGACTGTTCAGATCCCCTTCCTGACATTTCAGATACGTATCCTGACTCTTCAGATCCCCATCCTGACAGCTCAGATCCCCATCCTGACTGCCAAGATCTCCATCCTGACGGCTCTATTCCCCATCCTGACTGACCAGATCCTTATCCTGACTGTTCACATCCCCATCCTGACAGCTCAGATCACTTTCCTGACTGTTCAGATCACCATCCAGCCTGTTCAGATCCCTACCCTGTCTGCTCAGATCACTTTCCTGACTGCTCAGATCCTGATCCTGACTGCTCAGATCCCTATCCTGACTGCCCAGATCCCCACCCTGACGTCTCTAATCCCCATCCTGAATGCTCAGATCCCTATCCTGACTGTTCAGATCCCCATCCTGACTGTTCAGATCCCCATCCTGACTGCTCAGATCCCCATCCTGACTGTTCAGATCCCCATCCTGTAAGCTCAGATCCCCATCCTGAATGTTCAGATCCCAATTTTGACTGTTCAGATCCACATCCTGACTGTTCAGATCCCAATTTTGTCTGTTCAGATCCCCATCCTGACTCTTCAGATCCCTTTCCTGACTGTTCAGATCCCAATCCTGACTGCTCAGATCCCCATCCTGACTGCTCAGATCCCCATCCTGACAGTCCAGATCCCCATCCTGACTGCTCAGATTCCCATCCTGACTGTTCAGATCCCCATCCTGACTGTTCAGATCCCCATCCTGACTGCTCAGATTCCTAGCCCGACTTGTCAGATCCCTTTTCTGACTGTTCAGATCGCCATCCTGACTGTTCAGATTCCCATCCTGACTGCTCAGATCCCCATCCTGACTGCTCAGATCCCCATCCTAACTGTACAGATCCCCATCCTGACAGCTCAGATCCCCATCGTGACTGCTCAGATCCCCATCCTGACTGTTAAGATCCACATCCTGACTGTTCAGATCCCCATCCTGACTGCTCAGATCCCCATCCTGACTGCTCAGATCCCAATCCTGACTGCTCAGATGCCCATCCTGACTGTCAAGATCCCCATCCTGACAGCTCAGATCCCCATCCTGACTGTTCAGATCCTCATCCTGACTGTTCAGATACCCATCCTGACTGCTCAGATCCCCATCCTGACTGTTCAGATCCCCATCGTGACTGCTCAGATCCCCATCCTGACTGTTCAGGTCCCCATCCTGACTGCTCAGATGCCCATCCTGACTGTTCAGGTCCCCATTTTGACTGCTCAGATGCCCATCCTGACTGTTCAGATCCCCATCCTGACTGTTCAGATCCCCATCGTGACTGCTCAGATCCCCATCCTGACTGTTCAGATCGCAATCCTGACTGCTCAGATTCCCATCCTGACTGTTCAGATCCCCATCCTGACTGTTCAGATCGCAATCCTGACTGCTCAGATTCCCATCCTGACTGTTCAGACCCCAAACCTGACTGCTCAGATCCCCATCCTGACTGCTCTGATCCCCATCCTGACTGCTAAGATCCCTATCCTGTCGGATCAGATCCCCATCCTGACTGTTCAGATCCCCATTCTGACAGCTCAGATCCCCAACCTGACTGTTCTGATCCTTATCCTGACTGTTCAGAGCCCCATCCTGACTGCTCAGATCCTTATCCTGACTGCTCAGATCCCTATCCTGACTGCCCAGATCCTTATCCTGACTGCTCAGATCCTTATCCTGACTGTGCAGATCCCTATCCTGACTGTGCAGATCACTATCCTGACCGCTCAGATCCTTATCCTGACTGGTCAGATCCCTATCCTGACAGCTCAGATCCCTATCCTGACTGTTCTGATCCCCATCCTGACTGTTCAGATCCCCATCCTGGCTGTCCAGATCCCCATCCTGACTGCTCAGATCCCCATCCTGACTGCTCAGATCCCTATCCTGTCGGATCAGATCCCCATCCTGACTCTTCAGATCCCCATTCTGACAGCTCAGATACCCAACCTGACTGTTCTGATCCTTATCCTGACTGCTCAGATCCTTATCCTGACTGTTCAGATCCACATCCTGACTGCTCAGATCCCTATCCTGTCGGATCAGATCCCCATCCTGACTGTTCAGATCCCCATTCTGACAGCTCAGATACCCAACCCGACTGTTCTGATCCTTATCCTGACTGCTCAGATCCTTATCCTGACTGTTCAGATCCCCATCCTGACTGCTCAGAACCTTATCCTGACTGCTCAGATCCCTATCCTGACTGCTCAGATCCTTATCCTGACTGCTCAGATCCTTATCCTGACTGTGCAGATCCCTATCCTGACTGCACAGATCACTATCCTGACCGCTCAGATCCTTATCCTGACTGATCAGATCCCTATCCTGACAGCTCAGATCCCTATCCTGACTGTTCTGATCCCCATCCTGACTGTTCAGATCCCCATCCTGACTGTTCAGATCCCCATCCTGGCTGTCCAGATCCCCATCCTGGCTGTCCAGATCCCCATCCTGACTGTTCAGATCCCCATCCTGACATTTCAGATGCCTTTGCTGTCTGTTCAGATCCCCATTCTGACTGCTCAGATCCCCATCCTGACTGCTCTGATCCCCATCCTGACTGCTAAGATCCCTATCCTGACTGCTCAGATCTGTATCCTGACTGTTCAGATCCCCATGCTGACTGTTCAGATCCCCATCCTGACTGTCCAGATCTCTTTCCTCTCTGCTCAGATCCCGATCCTGACAGCTCAGATCCCCATTCTGACAGCTCAGATTCCATCGTGACAGTTCAGATCCCTGTCCTGACTGATGAGGTACCTATCCTGACTGCACAGATCTCTATCCTGACTGTTCAGATCCCTATCCCAACTGTTCAGATCCTCATCCTGAATGCGCAGATCCCCATCCTGACTACTCAGATCCCCATCCTGATGCCTCAGAACATAATCCTAACTGTTCCGATCCCTTTCCTGACTGCTCAGATCCCCATCCTGACTGTTCCGATCCCTTTCCTGATTGCTCAGATCCCCATCCTGACTGTTCAGATCCCCATCCTGACTGTTCAGATCCCCATCCTGACTGTCCAGAACCCAAACCTGACTGCTCAGATCCCCACCCTGACTGTTCAGATCTCCATCCTGACTGTCCAGATCCCCATCCTGACTGTCCAGATCCCCTTCCTGACTGTTCAGATCCCCATCCTGACTGTTCAGATCCCCATCCTGACTTTTCAGATCCCCATCCTGACTGCTCAGGTCCCTATCCTGACTCTTCAGATCCCCATCCTGACATTTCAGATACCTATCCTGACTCTTCAGATCCCCATCCTGACAGCTCAGATCCCCATCCTGACTGCCAAGATCTCCATCCTGACGGCTCTATTCCCCATCCTGACTGACCAGATCCTTATCCTGACTGTTCACATCCCCATCCTGACAGCTCAGATCACTTTCCTGACTGTTCAGATCACCATCCAGCCTGTTCAGATCCCTACCCTGTCTGCTCAGATCACTTTCCTGACTGCTCAGATCCTGATCCTGACTGCTCAGATCCCTATCCTGACTGCCCAGATCCCCACCCTGACGTCTCTAATCCCCATCCTGAATGCTCAGATCCCTATCCTGACTGTTCAGATCCCCATCCTGACTGTTCAGATCCCCATCCTGACTGCTCAGATCCCCATCCTGACTGTTCAGATCCCCATCCTGTAAGCTCAGATCCCCATCCTGAATGTTCAGATCCCAATTTTGACTGTTCAGATCCACATCCTGACTGTTCAGATCCCAATTTTGTCTGTTCAGATCCACATCCTGACTCTTCAGATCCCTTTCCTGACTGTTCAGATCCCAAACCTGACTGCTCAGATCCCCATCCTGACTGCTCAGATCCTCATCCTGACAGTCCAGATCCCCATCCTGACTGCTCAGATTCCCATCCTGACTGTTCAGATCCCCATCCTGACTGTACAGATCCCCATCCTGACTGCTCAGATTCCTAGCCCGACTTGTCAGATCCCTTTTCTGACTGTTCAGATCGCCATCCTGACTGTTCAGATTCCCATCCTGACTGCTCAGATCCCCATCCTGACTGCTCAGATCCCCATCCTAACTGTACAGATCCCCATCCTGACTGCTCAGATCCCCATCCTGACAGCTCAGATCCCCATCCTGACTGTTCAGATCCACATCCTGACTGTTCAGATCCCCATCCTGACTGCTCAGATCCCCATCCTGACTGCTCAGATCCCAATCCTGACTGCTCAGATCCCCATCCTGACTGCTCAGATCCCCATCCTGACTGCTCAGATCCCCATCCTGACTGTTCAGATCCCCATCCTGACTGTTCAGATACCCATCCTGACTGCTCAGATCCCCATCCTGACTGTTCAGATCCCCATCGTGACTGCTCAGATCCCCATCCTGACTGCTCAGATGCCCATCCTGACTGTTCAGATCCCCATCCTGACTGTTCAGATCCCCATCGTGACTGCTCAGATCCCCATCCTGACTGTTCAGGTCCCCATCCTGACTGCTCAGATGCCCATCCTGACTGTTCAGATCCCCACCCTGACTGTTCAGATCGCAATCCTGAATGCTCAGATTCCCATCCTGACTGTTCAGATCCCCATCCTGACTGTTCAGATCGGAATCCTGACTGCTCAGATTCCCATCCTGACTGTTCAGATCCCAATCCTGACTGCTCAGATCCCCATCCTGACTGCTCTGATCCCCATCCTGACTGCTAAGATCCCTATCCTGTCGGATCAGATCCCCATCCTGACTGTTCAGATCCCCATTCTGACAGCTCAGATCCCCAACCTGACTGTTCTGATCCTTATCCTGACTGTTCAGAGCCCCATCCTGACTGCTCAGATCCTTATCCTGACTGCTCAGATCCCTATCCTGACTGCCCAGATCCTTATCCTGACTGCTCAGATCCTTATCCTGACTGTGCAGATCCCTATCCTGACTGTGCAGATCACTATCCTGACCGCTCAGATCCTTATCCTGACTGGTCAGATCCCTATCCTGACAGCTCAGATCCCTATCCTGACTGTTCTGATCCCCATCCTGACTGTTCAGATCCCCATCCTGGCTGTCCAGATCCCCATCCTGACTGCTCAGATCCCCATCCTGACTGCTCAGATCCCTATCCTGTCGGATCAGATCCCCATCCTGACTGTTCAGATCCCCATTCTGACAGCTCAGATACCCAATCTGACTGTTCTGATCCTTATCCTGACTGCTCAGATCCTTATCCTGACTGTTCAGATCCCCATCCTGACTGCTCAGATCCTTATCCTGACTGCTCAGATCCCTATCCTAACTGCTCAGATCCTTATCCTGACTGCTCAGATCCTTATCCTGACTGTGCAGATCCCTATCCTGACTGCACAGATCACTATCCTGACCGCTCAGATCCTTATCCTGACTGATCAGATCCCTATCCTGACAGCTCAGATCCCTATCCTGACTGTTCTGATCCCCATCCTGACTGTTCAGATCCCCATCCTGACTGTTCAGATCCCCATCCTGGCTGTCCAGATCCCCATCCTGACTGCTCAGATCCCCATCCTGACTGTTCAGATCCCCATCCTGACTTTTCAGATGCCTTTGCTGTCTGTTCAGATCCCCATTCTGACTGCTCAGATCCCCATCCTGACTGCTAAGATCCCTATCCTGACTGCTCAGATCTGTATCCTGACTGTTCAGATCCCCATGCTGACTGTTCAGATCCCCATCCTGACTGTCCAGATCTCTTTCCTCTCTGCTCAGATCCCGATCCTGACAGCTCAGATCCCCATTCTGACAGCTCAGATTCCATCGTGACAGTTCAGATCCCTGTCCTGACTGATGAGGTACCTATCCTGACTGCACAGATCTCTATCCTGACTGTTCAGATCCCTATCCCAACTGTTCAGATCCTCATCCTGAATGCGCAGATCCCCATCCTGACTACTCAGATCCCCATCCTGATGCCTCAGAACTAAATCCTAACTGTTCCGATCCCTTTCCTGACTGCTCAGATCCCCATCCTGACTGTTCCGATCCCTTTCCTGATTGCTCAGATCCCCATCCTGACTGTTCAGATCCCCATCCTGACTGTTCAGATCCCCATCCTGACTGTCCAGAACCCAAACCTGACTGCTCAGATCCCCACCCTGACTGTTCAGATCTCCATCCTGACTGTCCAGATCCCCATCCTGACTGTCCAGATCCCCTTCCTGACTGTTCAGATCCCCATCCTGACTTTTCAGATCCCCATCCTGACTGCTCAGGTCCCTATCCTGACTCTTCAGATCCCCATCCTGACATTTCAGATACCTATCCTGACTCTTCAGATCCCCATCCTGACAGCTCAGATCCCCATCCTGACTGCCAAGATCTCCATCCTGACGGCTCTATTCCCCATCCTGACTGACCAGATCCTTATCCTGACTGTTCACATCCCCATCCTGACAGCTCAGATCACTTTCCTGACTGTTCAGATCACCATCCAGCCTGTTCAGATCCCTACCCTGTCTGCTCAGATCACTTTCCTGACTGCTCAGATCCTGATCCTGACTGCTCAGATCCCTATCCTGACTGCCCAGATCCCCACCCTGACGTCTCTAATCCCCATCCTGAATGCTCAGATCCCTATCCTGACTGTTCAGATCCCCATCCTGACTGTTCAGATCCCCATCCTGACTGCTCAGATCCCCATCCTGACTGTTCAGATCCCCATCCTGTAAGCTCAGATCCCCATCCTGAATGTTCAGATCCCAATTTTGACTGTTCAGATCCACATCCTGACTGTTCAGATCCCAATTTTGTCTGTTCAGATCCCCATCCTGACTCTTCAGATCCCTTTCCTGACTGTTCAGATCCCAATCCTGACTGCTCAGATCCCCATCCTGACTGCTCAGATCCTCATCCTGACAGTCCAGATCCCAATCCTGACTGCTCAGATTCCCATCCTGACTGTTCAGATCCCCATCCTGACTGTACAGATCCCCATCCTGACTGCTCAGATTCCTAGCCCGACTTGTCAGATCCCTTTTCTGACTGTTCAGATCGCCATCCTGACTGTTCAGATTCCCATCCTGACTGCTCAGATCCCCATCCTGACTGCTCAGATCCCCATCCTAACTGTACAGATCCCCATCCTGACTGCTCAGATCCCCATCCTGACAGCTCAGATCCCCATCCTGACTGTTCAGATCCACATCCTGACTGTTCAGATCCCCATCCTGACTGCTCAGATCCCCATCCTGACTGCTCAGATCCCAATCCTGACTGCTCAGATCCCCATCCTGACTGTCAAGATCCCCATCCTGACTGCTCAGATCCCCATCCTGACTGTTCAGATCCCCATCCTGACTGTTCAGATACCCATCGTGACTGCTCAGATCCCCATCCTGACTGTTCAGATCCCCATCGTGACTGCTCAGATCCACATCCTGACTGTTCAGGTCCCCATCCTGACTGCTCAGATGCCCATCCTGACTGTTCAGGTCCCCATCCTGACTGCTCAGATGCCCATCCTGACTGTTCAGATCCCCATCCTGACTGTTCAGATCCCCATCGTGACTGCTCAGATCCCCATCCTGACTGTTCTGATCCTTATCCTGACTGCTCAGATCCTTATCCTGACTGTTCAGATCCCCATCCTGACTGCTCAGATCCTTATCCTGACTGCTCAGATCCCTATCCTGACTGCTCAGATCCTTATCCTGACTGCTCAGATCCTTATCCTGACTGTGCAGATCCCTATCCTGACTGCACAGATCACTATCCTGACCGCTCAGATCCTTATCCTGACTGATCAGATCCCTATCCTGACAGCTCAGATCCCTATCCTGACTGTTCTGATCCCCATCCTGACTGTTCAGATCCCCATCCTGACTGTTCAGATCCCCATCCTGGCTGTCCAGATCCCCATCCTGACTGCTCAGATCCCCATCCTGACTGTTCAGATCCCCATCCTGACATTTCAGATGCCTTTGCTGTCTGTTCAGATCCCCATTCTGACTGCTCAGATCCCCATCCTGACTGCTCTGATCCCCATCCTGACTGCTAAGATCCCTATCCTGACTGCTCAGATCTGTATCCTGACTGTTCAGATCCCCATGCTGACTGTTCAGATCCCCATCCTGACTGTCCAGATCTCTTTCCTCTCTGCTCAGATCCCGATCCTGACAGCTCAGATCCCCATTCTGACAGCTCAGATTCCATCGTGACAGTTCAGATCCCTGTCCTGACTGATGAGGTACCTATCCTGACTGCACAGATCTCTATCCTGACTGTTCAGATCCCTATCCCAACTGTTCAGATCCTCATCCTGAATGCGCAGATCCCCATCCTGACTACTCAGATCCCCATCCTGATGCCTCAGAACTAAATCCTAACTGTTCCGATCCCTTTCCTGACTGCTCAGATCCCCATCCTGACTGTTCCGATCCCTTTCCTGATTGCTCAGATCCCCATCCTGACTGTTCAGATCCCCATCCTGACTGTTCAGATCCCCATCCTGACTGTCCAGAACCCAAACCTGACTGCTCAGATCCCCACCCTGACTGTTCAGATCTCCATCCTGACTGTCCAGATCCCCATCCTGACTGCTCAGGTCCCTATCCTTACTGTTCAGATCCCCTTCCTTATTGTCCAGATCCCCATCCTGACTGTTCAGATCCCCATCCTGACTTCTCACGTTCCCATCCTGACTCTTCAGATCCCCATCCTGACATTTCAGATACCTATCCTGACTCTTCAGATCCCCATCCTGACAGCTCAGATCCCCATCCTGACTGCCAAGATCTCCATCCTGACGGCTCTATTCCCCATCCTGACTGACCAGATCCTTATCCTGACTGTTCACATCCCCATCCTGACAGCTCAGATCACTTTCCTGACTGTTCAGATCACCATCCAGCCTGTTCAGATCCCTACCCTGTCTGCTCAGATCACTTTCCTGACTGCTCAGATCCTGATCCTGACTGCTCAGATCCCTATCCTGACTGCCCAGATCCCCACCCTGACGTCTCTAATCCCCATCCTGAATGCTCAGATCCCTATCCTGACTGTTCAGATCCCCATCCTGACTGTTCAGATCCCCATCCTGACTGCTCAGATCCCCATCCTGACTGTTCAGATCCCCATCCTGTAAGCTCAGATCCCCATCCTGAATGTTCAGATCCCAATTTTGACTGTTCAGATCCACATCCTGACTGTTCAGATCCCAATTTTTTCTGTTCAGATCCCCATCCTGACTCTTCAGATCCCTTTCCTGACTGTTCAGATCCCAAACCTGACTGCTCAGATCCCCATCCTGACTGCTCAGATCCTCATCCTGACAGTCCAGATCCCCATCCTGACTGCGCAGATTCCCATCCTGACTGTTCAGATCCCCATCCTGACTGTACAGATCCCCATCCTGACTGCTCAGATTCCTAGCCCGACTTGTCAGATCCCTTTTCTGACTGTTCAGATCGCCATCCTGACTGTTCAGATTCCCATCCTGACTGCTCAGATCCCCATCCTGACTGCTCAGATCCCCATCCTAACTGTACAGATCCCCATCCTGACTGCTCAGATCCCCATCCTGACAGCTCAGATCCCCATCCTGACTGTTCAGATCCACATCCTGACTGTTCAGATCCCCATCCTGACTGCTCAGATCCCCATCCTGACTGCTCAGATCCCAATCCTGACTGCTCAGATCCCCATCCTGACTGCTCAGATCCCCATCCTGACTGCTCAGATCCCCATCCTGACTGTTCAGATCCCCATCCTGACTGTTCAGATACCCATCCTGACTGCTCAGATCCCCATCCTGACTGTTCAGATCCCCATCGTGACTGCTCAGATCCCCATCCTGACTGTTCAGGTCCCCATCCTGACTGCTCAGATGCCCATCCTGACTGTTCAGATCCCCATCCTGACTGCTCAGATGCCCATCCTGACTGTTCAGATCCCCATCCTGACTGTTCAGATCCCCATCGTGACTGCTCAGATCCCCATCCTGACTGTTCAGGTCCCCATCCTGACTGCTCAGATGCCCATCCTGACTGTTCAGATCCCCACCCTGACTGTTCAGATCGCAATCCTGACTGCTCAGATTCCCATCCTGACTGTTCAGATCCCCATCCTGACTGTTCAGATCGCAATCCTGACTGCTCAGATTCCCATCCTGACTGTTCAGATCCCAATCCTGACTGCTCAGATCCCCATCCTGACTGCTCTGATCCCCATCCTGACTGCTAAGATCCCTATCCTGTCGGATCAGATCCCCATCCTGACTGTTCAGATCCCCATTCTGACAGCTCAGATCCCCAACCTGACTGTTCTGATCCTTATCCTGACTGTTCAGAGCCCCATCCTGACTGCTCAGATCCTTATCCTGACTGCTCAGATCCCTATCCTGACTGCCCAGATCCTTATCCTGACTGCTCAGATCTTATCCTGACTGTGGCAGATCCCTATCCTGACTGTGCAGATCACTATCCTGACCGCTCAGATCCCTTATCCTGACTGAGTCAGATCCCTATCCTGACAGCTCAGATCCCTATCCTGACTGTTCTGATCCCCATCCTGACTGTTCAGATCCCCATCCTGGCTGGTCAGATCCCCATCCTGACTGCTCAGATCCCCATCCTGACTGCTCAGATCCCCTATCCTGACTGTTCAGATCCCATCCTGACTGTTCAGATCCCCATTCTGAAGCTCAGATACCCAACTGACTGATCAGATCCCTTATCCCTGACTGCTCAGATCCTTATCCCTGGACTGCTCAGATCCCAATCCTGACTTTCAGATCCCTATCCTGACTGCTCAGATCCCTGTCATGACTGCTCAGATCCCTTATCCTGACTGTTCAGATCCCTTATCCCTGACTGTTCAGATCCCCTATTCCTGACTGCTTCAGATCCCCATCCTGACTGTCAGATCCCCTATCCTGACTGTTCTGATCCCCATCCTGACTTTTCAGATCCCATCCTGACTGTTCAGATCCGATCCTGACTGTTCAGATCCCCATCCTGACTGTTCAGATCACCATCCTGACTGTTCAGATCCCCATCCTGACTGCTCAGATCCCCATCCTGACTGTTCAGATCCCTATCCTGACTCTTCAGATCCCCATCCTGACTGTTCAGATCCCCATCCTGAACTGCTCAGATCCCCATCCTGACTGCTCAGATCCCTATCCTGACTGCTCAGATCCCCATCCTGACTGTTCAGATCCCCATCCTGACTGTTCAGATCCCCATCCTGACTGTTCAGATCCCTTTCCTTACTGTTCAGATCCCGATCCTGACTGCTCAGATCCCCATCCTGACTGCTCAGATCCCTATCCTGACTGTTCAGATCCCTGTCCTGACTGTTCAGATCCCTATCCTGACTGCTCAGATCCCTATCCTGACTGTTCAGATCCCTATCCTGACTGTTCAGATCCCATCCTGACTGCTCAGATCCCATCCTGACTCTCAGATCCCCATCCTGACTGCTCAGATCCCATCCTGACTGTTCAGATCCCCATCCTGACTGCTCAGATCCCTATCCTGACTCTTCAGATCCCCATCCTGACTGCTCAGATCCCTGTCCTGACTGCTCAGATCCCCATCCTGACTGTTCAGATCCCCATCCTGACTGTTCAGATCCCAATCCTGACTGCTCAGATCCCCATCCTGACCATTCAGATCCCAATACTAACTGCTCAGATCCCGATCCGGACTGTTCAGATCCCCATCCTGACTGTTCAGATCCCATCCTGACTGTTCAGATCCCATCCTGACTGTTCAGATCCCTATCCTGACTGTTCAGATCCCCATCCTGACTGTTCAGATCCCTATCCTGACTGTTCAGATACCCATCCTGACTGCTCAGATCCCCATCCTGACTGTTCAGATCCCCATCCTGACTGCTCAAATCCCCATCCTGACTGTTCAGATTCCTATCCTGACTGTTCAGATCCCATCCTGACTGCTCAGATTACCCTTCCTGACTGTTCAGATCCCATCCTGACTGTTCAGATCCCTATCCTGACTGCTCAGATCCCCATCCTGACTGCTCAGATCCCCATCCTGACTGCTCAGATCCCTATCCTGACTGTTCAGATCCCCATCCTGACTGTTCAGATCCCCATCCTGACTGCTCAGATCCCTATCCTGACTGTTCAGATCCCCATCCTGACTGTTCAGATCCCCATCCTGACTGCTCAGATCCCCATCCTGACTGTTCAGATCCTAATCCTGACTGCTCAGATCCCCATCCTGACTGTTCAGATCCCAATCCTGACTGTTCAGATCCCCATCCTGACTGCTCAGATCCCATCCTGACTGTTCAGATCCCATCCTGACTGTTCAGATCCCCATCCTGACTGCTCAGATCCCTATCCTGACTGTCAGATCCCATCCTGACTGTTCAGATCCCATCCTGACTGTTCAGATTCCCATCCTGACTGCTCAGATCCCCATCCTGACTGCTCAGATCCCATCCTAACTGTACAGATCCCATCCTGACTGCTCAGATCCCCATCCTGACAGCTCAGATCCCCATCCTGACTGTTCAGATCCACATCCTGACTGTTCAGATCCCATCCTGACTGTTCAGATCCCCATCCTGACTGCTCAGATCCCAATCCTGACTCTTCAGATCCCCATCCTGACAGCTAAGATCCCCATCCTGACTGCTCAGAGCCCCATCCTGACTGTTCAGATCCCCATCCTGACTGTTCAGATACCAATCCTGGCT
The DNA here is from genome assembly GCF_017639515.1 of Carcharodon carcharias. Lineage (NCBI taxonomy): Eukaryota > Metazoa > Chordata > Chondrichthyes > Lamniformes > Lamnidae > Carcharodon > Carcharodon carcharias. The sequence goes on along the minus strand of NC_054478.1, from coordinate 145,113,558 downwards.
TATCAGATCCCCAAATTGACTGCTCAGATCCTTTACCTGACTGCTCAGATCTCTATCCTGACTGTTCAGATCCCCATCCTGACTGCTCAGATCCCTGTCCTGACTGCTCAGATCCCCATCCTGACTTCTCAGATCCCTATCCTGACTGTTCAGATCCCCATCCTGACTGTTCAGATCCCATCGTGACTGTCAGATCCCCATCCTGACTGTTCAGATCCCCAGATCCTGACTGGTCAGATCCCATCCTGACTGTTCAGATCCCCATCTGACTGTTCAGATCCACATCCTGACTGCTCAGATCCCAATCCTGACTGTTCATATCCCAATCCTGACTGCTCAGATCCCCATCCTGACTGTTCAGATCCCCATCCTGACTGTTCAGATCCCTATCCTGACTGTTCAGATCCTCATCCTGACTGTTCAGATCCCTATCCTGACTGTTCTGATCCCTATCCTGACAGGTCAGATCCCTATCCTGACTCTTCAGATCCCCATCCTGACTGCTCAGATCCTCATCCTGACTGTTCAGATCCCATCCTGACTGTTCAGATCCCATCCTGACTGCTCAGATCCCTATCCTGTCTGTCAGATCCCTATCCTGACTGTCAGATCCCCATCCTGACTGTTCAGATCCAGATCCTGACTGTTCAGATCCCTATCCTGACTGTTCAGATCCCCATCCGGACTGTTCGATCCCTATCCTGACTGTTCAGATCCCTCTCCTGACTGTTCAGATCCCCACCCTGACTGTTCAGATCCCCAATCCTGACTGGTTCAGATCCCCATCCTGACTGCTCAGATCCCTCTCCTGACTGTTCAGATCCCCATCCTGACTGCTCAGAGCCCCATCCTGACTGCTCAGATCCCCATCCTGACTGTTCAGATCCCCATCCTGACTGCTCAGATCCCCATCCTGGCTGTTCAGATCCCTATCCTGATTGTTGAGATCCCAATCCTGAGTGTTCAGATCCCCATCCTGACTGCTCAGATCCTTCTCCTGACTGCTCAGATCCCCATCCTGACTGTTCAGATCCACATCCTGACTGTTCAGATCCCCATCCTGACTGCTCAGATCCCGATCCTGACTGTTCAGATCCCTATCCTGACTGCTCAGATCCCCATCCTGACTGTTCAAGATCCCCATCCTGACTGCTCAGATCCCATCCTGACTGTTCAGATCCCCTATCTGACTGTTCAGATACCCATCCTGACTGTTCAGATCCCCATCCCTGACTGTACAGATCCCCATCCTGACTGCTCAGATCCCCATCCTGACTTGCTCAGATCCCCATCCTGACTGTTCAGATCCTCATCCTGACTGTTCAGATCCCCATCCTGACTGCTCAGATCCCCATCCTGACTGCTCAGATCCCCAATCCTGACTGCTCAGATCCCCAGTCCCTGACTGTCCCAAGATCCCCATCAGACTGCTCAGATCCCCATCCTGACTGTTCAGATCCCATCCTGACTGTTCAGATACCCATCCTGACTGCTCAGATCCCCATCCTGACTGTTCAGATCCCCATCGTGACTGCTCAGATCCCCATCCTGACTGTTCAGGTCCCCATCCCTGACTGCTCAGATGCCCATCCTGACTGTTCCAGATCCCTATCCTGACTCATCAGATGCCCATCCTGACTTTTCAAATCCCTATCCTGACTGTTCAGATCCCCATAGTGACTGCTCAGATCCCCATCCTGACTGTTCAGGTCCCCATCCTGACTGCTCAGATGCCTCATCCTCTGACTGTTCAGAATCCCTATCCTCGACTGTTCTGTTTCCCCATCCTGACAGCTCAGATCCCTATCCTGACTGCCTCAGATCCCCATCTGACTTTTCAGATCCCTAGTCCTGACTGTTCAGATCCCCATCCTGACTGCTCAGATCCCCATCCTGACTGTTTTGATCGCAATCCTGAGTGTTCAGATCCCAATCATGACTGTTCAGATCCCCATCCTGACTGTTCAGATCCACATCCTGATTGCTCAGATCCCCATCCTGACTGCTCAGATCCCTATCCTGACTGTTCAGGTCCCCATCTTGACTGCTCAGATCCCTATCCTGACTGCTCAGATCTCTATCCTGACTGTCCAGATCCACATCGTGACTGCTCAGATCCTATCCTGATCGTTAGAGCCCTATCCTGACCTGCTCTGAGCCCTATCCTGACTGCTCAGATCCCTATCCTGACTGTTCAGATCCACATCCTGACTGTTCAGATCCCCATCCTGACTTTTCACATCCCGATCCTGACTGTTTAGATCCCTATCCTGACTCTTCAGATCCCCATCCTGACTGTTCAGATCCCTCTCCTAACTGGTCATCCGCGTCCTGACTGTTCAGATCCTCATCCTGACTGCTCAGATCCCCAATCTGACTGTTCTGATCCCCATCCTGATTGTTCAGATCCCCATCCTGACTGTTCAGATCCCGAACCTGACTTTTCATATCCACATCCTGACTGTTCAGATCCCAATCCTGACTGTTCAGATCCCCATCCTGACTGTTCAGATCGCTATCCTGACTGTTCAGATCCCCATCCTGACTGTTCAGATCCCCATCCTGACTGTTCAGATCCCCATCCTGACTGTTCAGATCCCCATCCTGACTGTTCAGATCCCCATCCTGACTGTTCAGATCCCCATCCTGACTGTTCAGATCCCCATCCTGACTGTTCAGATCCCATCCTGACTGTTCAGATCCCCATCCTGACTGTTCAGATCCCATCCTGACTGTTCAGATCCCTATCCTGACTGTTCAGATCCCATCCTGACTGTTCAGATCCCCATGCTGGCGGTTCAGATCTCAATCCTGACTGTTCAGATCCCCATCCTGACTGCTCAGATCCCCATCCTGACTGTTCAGATCCCCATCCTGACTGCTCAGATCCCCATCCTGACTGTTCAGATCCCCATCCTGACTGTTCAGATCCCCATCCTGACTGCTCAGATCCCCATCCTGACTGCTCAGATCCCCATCCTGACTGCTTCAGATCCCCATCCTGACTGTTCAGATCCCCATCCTGACTGTTCAGATCCCATCCTGACTGCTCAGATCCCCATCCTGACTGTGAGATCCCTATCCTGACTGTTCTGATTCCTATCCTGACTGGTCAGATCCCTATCCTGACTCTTCAGATCCCCATCCTGACTTTTCAAATCCCTATCCTGACTGTTCAGTTTACCATCCTGACTGTTCAGATCCCCATCCTGACTGTTCTGATGCCTATCCCGACTGCTCAGATCCCCATCCTGACTTTTCACATCCCGATCATGACTGTTCAGATCCCTATCCTGACTGTTCAGATCCCCAATCCTGACTGTTCAGATCCAATCCTGACTGCTCAGATCCCATCCTGACTGCTTCAGATCCCCTATCCTGACTGCTCAGATCCCAATCCTGACTGCTCAGATCCCCATCCTGACTTCTCAGATCCCCATCCTGACTGTTCAGATCCCAATCCTGGCTCTTCAGATCCCAGTCCTGACTGTTCAGATCCCCATCCTGACTGTTCAGATCCCCATCCTGACTGTTCAGATCCCTATCCTGACTGTTCAGATCCCCATTCTGACTGTTCAGATCCCAATCCTGACTGTTCAGATCCCATCCTGACTGTTCAGATCCCTATCCTGACTGTTCAGATCCCCATCCTGACTGTTCAGATCCCCATCCTGACTGTTCAGATCCCCATCCTGACTGTTCAGATCCCATCCTGACTGTTCAGATCCCATTCCTGACTGCTCAGATCACTATCGTGACTGTTCAGATCGCCTATCCGACTTGCTCAGATCCCCATCCTGACTGTTCAATCCCGATCCTGACTGTTCAGATCCCTATCCTGACTGTCAGATCCCAATCCTGACTGTTCAGATCCCCATCCTGGACTGTTCAGATCCTTCTCCTGACTGTCAGATCCCTATTTCCTGCCAGTCAGATCCCCATCCTGACTGCTCAGATCCCTATCCTGACTGTCTCAGTCCCTATCCTGACTGTTCAGATCCCAATCCTGACTGTTCAGATCCATCCTGACGTCAGATTCCCAATCCTGACTGCTCAGATCGCCAATCCTGACTGCTCAGATCCCAATCCTGACTGCTCAGATCCCTATCCTCACTGCTCAGATCCCCATCCTGACTGCTCAGATCCCATCCTGACTGTTCAGAATCCCCATCCTGAGGCTGTCAGATCCCATGTCCTGACTGCTCAGATCCCCATCCTGACTGTCTCAGATCCCATCCTGAATGTTCAGTTCCCCATCCTGACTGCTTCAGATGCCCATCCTGACTGGTCAGATCCCCATCCTGACTGTTCAGATCCCATCCTGACTGTTCAGATCCCCATCTGACTGTTCAGATCTCCCATCCTGACTGTTAGATCCCAATCCTGACTGCTCAGATCCCCATCCTGACTGTTCAGATCCCATCCTGACTGTTACAGATCCCCTATCCTGACTGTTCGATACCCCTCCTGACTGCTCAGATCCCCTTATCCTGACTGTTCAGATCCCCATCTGACTTCTCATATCCCTCATCCCTGACTGATCATGTCCCCCTATCCTAACTGCTCAGATCCCATCCTGACTGTTCAGATCCCCATCCTTGACTGCTCAGATCCCCTATCCTGACTGCTCAGATCCCATCCTGACAGTCCAGATCCCATCCTGACTGCTCAGATCCCAATCCCTGACATGTTCAGATCCCCTTCTGACTGTTCAGATCCCTATCCTGACTGTCAGATTCCCAATCCTGACTAGTCTCAGATCCCCATCCTGACTGCTCAGATCCCCTATCCTAGACTGTACAGATCCCATCCCTGGACGGCTCAGATTACCATCCTGACTTGCTCAGATCCCCATCCTGACTGTCAATCCACATCCTGACTGTTTCGATCCAATCCATCCGGACTCTCAGATCCCCATCCTGACTTCTCAGATCCCATTCCTGACTGCTCAGATCCCATCCTGACTGTTCAGATCCCTATCCTGACTGTCCAGATCCCCATCCTGACTTGTCAAATCCCTATCCTGACTGTTCAGATCCCTATCCTGACTGCTCAGATCCCCATCCTGACTGTTCAGATCCCATCCTGACTGCTCAGATCCCCATTCCTGACTGCTTCAGATCCCCATCCTGACTGTTCAGATCCCATCCTGACAGCTCAGATCCCCATCCTGACTGTTCAGATCCCCATCCGGACTGTTCAGACCCCATCCTGACTGTTCAGATCCCCATCCTGACTGCTCAGATCCCTATCCTGACTGCTCAGATCTCTATCCTGACAGCTCAGATCCCCATCCGGACTGATCAGGTCCCCATCCTGACTGTCTCAGGATCCCATCCTGACTGTTCAGATCCCCATTCCTGGACTGTTCAGATCCCTTCCAGATCCATCTGACTGCTCGATCCCCCATCCTGGACTGTTCAGATCCCCATCCTGACTGTTCAGATCCCATCCTAGACTGTTCAGATCCCCATCCTGACTTTTCAAATCCCCATCCTGACTGTTCAGATCCCCATCCTGACTGCTCAGATCCCCATCCTGACTGTTCAGATCCCAATCCTGACTGCTCAGATCCCTATCCTGACTGTTCAGATCCCCATCCTGACTGCTCAGATCCCCCATCCTGACTGTTCAGATCCCATTCCCAACAGATCAGATCCCCATCCTGACTGTTCAGATCCCCATCCTGACTGTTCAGAACGCCTATCCTGACGGATCAGATCCCTACCCTGACTGTTCAGGTCCCATCCTGACTGTTCAGATCCCTATCCTGACTCTTCAGATCCCCATCCTGACTGCTCAGATCCCTCTACTGACTGCTCAGATCCCAATCCTGACTGTTCAGATCCCCATCCTGACTGTTCAGATCCCCATCCTGACTGTTCAGATCCCCATCCTGACTGTTCAGATCCCCATCCTGACTTTTCAGATCCCCATCCTGGACTGCTCTGATCCCATCCTGACTGCTCAGATCCCATCCTGACTGTTCAGATCCCCATCCTGACTGTTCAGATCCCTATCCTGACTGTTCAGATCCCCATCCTGACTGTTCAGATCCCCATCCTGACTGTTCAGATCCCCATCCTGACTGTTCAGATCCCCATCCTGACTGTTCAGATCCCCATCCTGACTGTTCAGATCCCCATCCTGACTGTTCAGATCCCATCCTGACTGTTCAGATCCCCATCCTGACTGTTCAGATCCCCATCCTGACTGTTCAGATCCCCATCCTGACTGTTCAGATCCCCATCCTGACTGATCAATCCTCATCCTGACTGTTTCAGATCCCAATCCTGACTGTTCAGATCCCATCCTGACTGTTCAGATCCCAATCCCGCCGTTCAGATCCCAACTGGACTGTTCAGATCCCGATCCTGACTTTTCATATCCCCTATCTGACTGTTATATCCCAATCCTGACTGTCTAGATCCCTATCCTGGACTGACTCAGATCCCCATCCTGACTGTTCAGATCTCCATCCTGACTGTTCAGATCCCCTATCCTGACTGTTCAGATCCCCTATCCTGACTGTTCAGATCCCAATCCCTGACTGCTTCAGATCCCAATCCTGACTGTTCTAGATCCCCATCCTGACTGTTCAGAACCCAATCCTGACTGTTCAGATTCCCATCCTGACTGCTCAGATCCTCATCCTCACTGCTCAGATCTTCATCCTGACTGTTCAGATCCCTATCCTGACTGTTCAGATCCCTATCCTGACAGCTCAGATCCCTATCCTGACTTTTCAGATCCCACGTCCTGCCTGTCAGATCGCCTATCTGACTGATCAGATGCCCCCACTCCTACTGTTCCGATTCCCACGTCCTGACTGCTCAGCTCCCTATCCTGACTGATCAGATCCCAATCCTGAATGTTCAGATCCCAATTCTGGAAGCTCAGATCCCCAACCTGACTGTTCAGATCCCTATCCAGACTGTTCAGATCCCAACCCTGACTGCTCAGATCCCTATCCTGACTGCTCAGATCCCCATTCTGACTGTTCAGATCCCAATCCTGACTGTTCATATCCCCATCCTGACTGCTCAGATCCCATCCTGACTGCTCAGATCCTATCCCGACTGTCAGATCCCATTCCTGACTGTTCAGATCCCCATCCTGACTGTTCAGATTCCCAATCCTGAAGCTGCTCAGATCCCATCCGACTGCTTCAGATCCCATCCTGACTGATCAGATCCCATCCTGACTGCTCAGATCCACATCCTGACTGTCAGGATCCCCATCCTGACTGCTCAGATCCCGATCCTGCCTGTTCAGATCCCCATCCTGACTGTTCAGATCCCTATCCTGATTGTTCAGATCCCAATCCTGACTTTTCAGATCCCCATCCTGACTGATCAGATCCCCATCCTGACTGCTCAGATCCCTATCCTGACTGCTCAGTCCCATCTGACTGTTTCAGATCCCAACCTGACTGTTCTGATCTCCATCCTGACTGTTAGATCCCCATCCTGGACTGCTCAGATCCCCTTCCTGGACTGTTCAGATCCCATCTTGACTGTTCAGATCCCTATCCTGACTGTTCAGCTCCCGTATCCTGACTGTTCAGATCCCTCATCCTGACTGCTCAGATCCCTATCCTGACTGTTCAGATCCCCATTCTGACTGTTCAGATACCAATCCTGACTGTCAGATCCCCATCCTGACTGTCTCAGATCCAATCCTGACTGCTCAGATCCCATCCTGACTGTTCAGATCCCCATCCTGACTGTTCATATCATCCCTGACTGTTCAGATCCCCTATCCTGACTGCTTCAGATCCCAATCCTGACTGTTCAGATCCCAATCCTGACTGTTCAATGTCCCAATCTGGACTGTTCAGATCCCCTATCTGACTGTTCAGATCCCATCCTGACTGCTCAGATCCCCATCCTGACTGTTCAGATCCCCATCCTGACTGTTCAGATCCCTATCCTGACTGTTCAGATCCCAATCCTGACTGTTCAGATCCCAATCCTGACTGCTCAGATCCCTATCCTGACTGCTCAGATCCCCATCCTGACATTTCACATCCCGATCCTGACTGTTCAGATCCCCATCCTGACTGTTCAGATCCCCATCCTGACTGTTCAGATCCCCATCCTGACTGTTCAGATCCCCATCCTGACTGTTCAGATCCCCATCCTGACTGTTCAGATCCCCATCCTGACTTTTCAGATCCCTATCCTGACTGTTCAGATCCCCATCCTAACTGTTCAGATCCCATCCTGACTGTTCAGATCCCCATCCTGACTGTTCAGATCACCCATCCTGACTGCTCAGATCCCCATCCTGACTGTTCAGATCCCATCCTGACCTGCTCAGATCCCAATCCTGACTGTTCAGATCCTATCCTGACTGTTCAGATCCCCATCCTGACAGTCAGATCCCCATCCTGACTGTCAGATCCCCATCCTGACTGTTCAGATCCAATCCTGACGGCTCAGATCCCATCCTGACTGTTCAGATCCCATCCTGACTGCTCAGATCCCCATCCTGACTGCTCTGATCCTCATCCTGACTGCTCAGATCCCTATCCTGACTGCTCAGATCCCATCCTACTGTTCAGATCCCATCCTGACTGCTTCAGATCCCTATTCCTGACTGTCCGATCCCCATCCTGACTGTTCAGATCCCCATTCCTGACAGTTCAGATCCCCAATCCTGACTGTTCAGATCCCTATCCTGACTGTTCAGATCCCCATCTGACTGCTCAGATCCCTATCCTGGCCTGCTCAGATCCCATCCGGACTGTTCAGGATTCACTATCCTGACTGTCAGATCCAATCCTGACTGCTCATATCCCATCCTTATCTGCGGCAGAGCCCTATCTGACTGCTCAGATCCCGAGCCTGGCTGTCAGATCTCATCCTGACTGCTTCAGATCCCAATCCTGACTGTTCAGATCCCAATGCTGGCGTTTCAGATCTCAATCCTGACTTCAGATCCCCAGCCTGACTGCTCAGATCTCATCGTGACTGCTCAGATCCTCATCCTGACTGTTCAGGTCCCTATCCTGACTGTCTGGATGCCATATCCTGACTGGTCGAGATCCCTATCCTGAATGCTTCAGATGCCCATTCTGACTGTTCAGATCCCAGTCCTGACGGTTCAGATACCCATCAGTGACAGCTCAGATCCCGCATCCTGACTGTTCAGGTCCCATCCTGACTGCTCAGATGCCCATCTTGATCTGGTCAGATCCCTATTCCTGACTGTCAGATCCCTATCCCTACTGGTCAGAGCCCAGTCCTGACTGTTCAGATCCCATCCTGACTGTTCAGATCCCCATCCTGACTGTTCAGATCCCATCCTGACTGTTCAGATCCCCATCCTGACTGTTCAGATCCCAATCCTGACTGTTCAGATCCCCATCCTGACTGTTCAGATCCCCATCCTGACTGTTCAGATCCCCATCCTGACTGTTCAGATCCCCATCCTGACTGTTCAGATCCCCATCCTGACTGTTCAGATCCCAACCTGACTGTTCAGATCCCCATCCTGACTGTTCAGATCCCCATCCTGACTGTTCAGATCCCATCCTGACTGTTCAGATCCCATCCTGACTGTTCAGATCCCCATCCTGACTGTTCAGATCCCCATCCTGACTGTTCAGATCCCCATCCTGACTGTTCAGATCCCCATCCTGACTGTTCAGATCCCCATCCTGACTGTTCAGATCCCCATCCTGACTGTTCAGATCCCCATCCTGACTGTTCAGATCCCCATCCTGACTGTTCAGATCCCCATCCTGACTGCTCAGATCCCCATCCTGACTGTTCAGATCCCCATCCTGACCTGCTAAGATTCCCCCATCCTGACTGTTCAGATCCCCATCCTGACTGCTCAGATCCCCCATCCTGACTGTTCAGATCCACATCCTGACTGTCAGATCCCCATCCTGACTGCTCAGATCCCCATCCGACTGTCAGATCCCATTCCTGGACAGCTCAGATCCCATCCTGACTGTTCAGATCCCCATTTGGACTGCTCAGATCCCCATCCTGTCTGCTCAAATCCCCATCCTGATTGTTCAGATTCCTATCCTGACTGTTCAGATCCCCATCCTGACTGTTCCGAGCCCAGTCCTGACTGCTCAGATCCCCATGCTGACTGTTCAGATCCATATCCTGACTGCACAGATCCCCATCCTGACTGTTCAGATCCCTAACCGGACTGCTCAGATCCCCATCCTGACTGTACTGATCCCTATCCTGACAGCTCAGATACCTATCATTACTGTTCAGATCCCCATCCTGACTGTCCAGATCCCCATCCTGACTGTTCAGATCGCCATCCGGACTGCTCAGATCCCCATCCGACTGCTCAGATCCCCATCCTGACTGTCAGATCCCATCCTGACTGTTCGTATCCCCATCCTGACTGCTCAGATCCCCATCCTGACTGCTCAGATCCCCATCCTGACTGTTCAGATCCCCATCCCTGACTGTCAGATCCCCATCCTGACTGCTCAGTATCCCCATCCTGACTGTTCAGATCCCATCCTGACTGTTCAGATCCCATCCTGACTGCTCAGATCCCATCCTGACTGCTCAGATCCCCATCCTGACTGTTCAGATCCCCATCCTGACTGCTCAGATCCCCATCCCTGACTGCTCAGATCCCATCCTGACTGTTCAGATCCCCATCATGACTGGTTCAGATCCCCATCCTGACTGTTCAGATCCTAATCCTGACTTTTCAGATCCCCAAATTGACTGCTCAGATCCCTATCCCTGACTGTCAGGTCTCCATCCTGACTGCTCAGATACCCATCCTGACTGCTCAGATCCTCATCCTGACTGTTCAGATCCTCATCCTGACTGTTGAGATCCCTATCCTGACTGTTCTGATCCCTATCCTGACAGGTCAGATCCCTATCCTGACTCTTCAGATCCCCATCCTGACGTTTCACGTCCCTATCCTGACTGTTCAGTTCCCCATCCTGACTGTTCAGATCCCCATCCTGACTGCTCAGATCCTATCCTGACTGATCAGGATCCCTATCCTGACTGTTCAGATCCCCATCCTGACTGTTCAGATCCCCATCCTGACTGTTCAGATCCCATCCTGACTGTTCAGATCCTATCCTGACTGTTCAGATCCCCATCCTGACTGTTCAGATCCCCATCCTGACTGTTCAGATCCCCATCCTGACTGTTCAGATCCCCATCCTGACTGTTCAGATCCCTATCCTGACTGTTCAGATCCCCATCCTGACTGTTCAGATCCCCATCCTGACTGTTCAGATCCCCATCCTGACTGTTCAGATCCCATCCTGACTGTTCAGATCCCCATCCTGACTGTTCAGATCCCATCCTGACTGTTCAGATCCCCATCCTGACTGTTCAGATCCCCATCCTGACTGTTCAGATCCCCATCCTGACTGTTCAGATCCCCATCCTGACTGTTCAGATCCCATCCTGACTGTTCAGATCCCCATCCTGACTGTTCAGATCCCCATCCTGACTGTTCAGATCCCCATCCTGACTGTTCAGATCCCCATCCTGACTGTTCAGATCCCCATCCTGACTGTTCAGATCCCCATCCTGACTGTTCAGATCCCCATCCTGACTGTTCAGATCCCCATCCTGACTGTTCAGATCCCCATCCTGACTGTTCAGATCCCATCCTGACTGTTCAGATCCCCATCCTGACTGTTCAGATCCCCATCCTGACTGTTCAGATCCCCATCCTGACTGTTCAGATCCCATCCTGACTGTTCAGATCCCCATCCTGACTGTTCAGATCCCCATCCTGACTGTTCAGATCCCATCCTGACTGTTCAGATCCCATCCTGACTGTTCAGATCCCATCCTGACTGTTCAGATCCCCATCCTGACTGTTCAGATCCCCATCCTGACTGTTCAGATCCCATCCTGACTGTTCAGATCCCCATCCTGACTGTTCAGATCCCTATCCTGACTGTTCAGATCCCCATCCTGACTGTTCAGATCCCCATCCTGACTGCTCAGATCCCTATCCTGACTGCTCAGATCCCCATCCTGACATTTCACATCCCGATCCTGACTGTTCAGATCCCCATCCTGACTGTTCAGATCCCCATCCTGACTGTTCAGATCCATATCCTGACTGTTCAGATCCCCATCCTGACTGTTCAGATCCCTATCCAGACTGTTCAGATCCCCATCCTGACTGTTCAGATCCCCATCCTGACTGTTCAGATCCCCATCCTGACTGTTCAGATCCCCATCCTGACTGTTCAGATCCCCATCCTGACTGTTCAGATCCCATCCTGACTGTTCAGATCCCCATCCTGACTGCTCAGATCCCAACCTGATGTTCAGATCCCCATCCTGACTGTTCAGATCCCATCCCTGACTGTTCAGTTCCCCATCCTGACTGTCAGATCCCATCCTGACTGTTCAGATCCTCCATCCTGACAGTCAGATCCCAATCCTGACTGTTCAGATCCCCATTCTGGACAGGTTCAGATCCCCATCCTGGACTGTTCAGATCCCCATCCTGACTGCCTCAGATCCCATCCTGACTGTCAGATCCCCATCCTGACTGCTCAGATCCCAATCCTGACTGTCAAGATCCCATCCTGACTGCTCAGATCCCCATCCTGATCTTTCAGATCCCCATCATGACTGTTCAGATCCCCACCCTGACTGTTCAGATCCCCATCCTGACTGTTCAGATCCCCATCCTGACTTTTCACGATGCCCTATCCTGACTGTTCAGTCCCCATCCTGACTGTTAAGATCCCATCCTGACTGTTCAGATCCCCATCCTGACTGTTCAGATCCCCATCCTGACTGTTCAGATCCCATCCTGACTGTTCAGATCCCCATCCTGACTGTTCAGATCCCCATCCTGACTGTTCAGATCCCATCCTGACTGTTCAGATCCCCATCCTGACTGTTCAGATCCCCATCCTGACTGTTCAGATCCCATCCTGACTGTTCAGATCCCCATCCTGACTGTTCAGATCCCCATCCTGACTGTTCAGATCCCCATCCTGACTGTTCAGATCCCCATCCTGACTGTTCAGATCCCATCCTGACTGTTCAGATCCCCATCCTGACTGTTCAGATCCCCATCCTGACTGTTCAGATCCCCATCCTGACTGTTCAGATCCCCATCCTGACTGTTCAGATCCCATCCTGACTGTTCAGATCCCCATCCTGACTGTTCAGATCCCCATCCTGACTGTTCAGATCCCCATCCTGACTGTTCAGATCCCATCCTGACTGTTCAGATCCCCATCCTGACTGTTCAGATCCCCATCCTGACTGTTCAGATCCCCATCCTGACTGTTCAGATCCCATCCTGACTGTTCAGATCCCCATCCTGACTGTTCAGATCCCCATCCTGACTGTTCAGATCCCATCCTGACTGTTCAGATCCCCATCCTGACTGTTCAGATCCCCATCCTGACTGTTCAGATCCCATCCTGACTGTTCAGATCCCATCCTGACTGTTCAGATCCCCATCCTGACTGTTCAGATCCCCATCCTGACTGTTCAGATCCCATCCTGACTGTTCAGATCCCATCCTGACTGTTCAGATCCCCATCCTGACTGTTCAGATCCCCATCCTGACTGTTCAGATCCCCATCCTGACTGTTCAGATCCCATCCTGACTGTTCAGATCCCATCCTGACTGTTCAGATCCCATCCTGACTGTTCAGATCCCCATCCTGACTGTTCAGATCCCCATCCTGACTGTTCAGATCCCCATCCTGACTGTTCAGATCCCATCCTGACTGTTCAGATCCCATCCTGACTGTTCAGATCCCCATCCTGACTGTTCAGATCCCCATCCTGACTGTTCAGATCCCATCCTGACTGTTCAGATCCCCATCCTGACTGTTCAGATCCCCATCCTGACTGTTCAGATCCCCATCCTGACTGTTCAGATCCCATCCTGACTGTTCAGATCCCCATCCTGACTGTTCAGATCCCCATCCTGACTGTTCAGATCCCCATCCTGACTGTTCAGATCCCCATCCTGACTGTTCAGATCCCCATCCTGACTGTTCAGATCCCATCCTGACTGTTCAGATCCCCTAATCCTGACTGCTCAGATCCCCATCCTGACTGCTCAGATCCCTCTCCTGTCAGTCAGATCCCTATCCTGACTGTTCAGATCCCTATCCAAGACTGTCAGATCCCCTATCCTGACTGTTCAGATCGCCATCCTGACTGTTCAGATCCCCATCCTGACTGACTCAGATCCCCATCCTGACTGTCAGATCCCCATCCTGACTGTCAGATCCCAATCCTGACTGGCTCAGGCCACATCCTGAACTGCTCAGATCCCATCCTGACTGCTTCAGATCCCATCCTGACTGTTCAGATCCCCATCCTGACTGTCAGATCCCGACCTTGACATCTCAGTATCCCTATCCTGACTGTTTCAAGATCCCCATCCTGACTGCTCAGCATCCCCATCATGCTGACAGATCCCAATCCTTGACTGTTTCCGATCCCCAATCCCTGGACTGTTTGGATCCCCATCCTGACCTGCTCAGATCCCCATACCGACTGTTCCGATCCCTATCCTAACTGCGTAAGAGCCACCAGTCCTGACTGTTCAGATCCCATCCTGACTGTTCAGATCCCCATCCTGACTGTTCAGATCCCCATCCTGACTGTTCAGATCCCATCCTGACTGTTCAGATCCCCATCCTGACTGTTCAGATCCCCATCCTGACTGTTCAGATCCCATCCTGACTGTTCAGATCCCCATCCTGACTGTTCAGATCCCCATCCTGACTGTTCAGATCCCCATCCTGACTGTTCAGATCCCCATCCTGACTGTTCAGATCCCCATCCTGACTGTTCAGATCCCATCCTGACTGTTCAGATCCCCATCCTGACTGTTCAGATCCCCATCCTGACTGTTCAGATCCCCATCCTGACTGTTCAGATCCCATCCTGACTGTTCAGATCCCCATCCTGACTGTTCAGATCCCCATCCTGACTGTTCAGATCCCCATCCTGACTGTTCAGATCCCATCCTGACTGTTCAGATCCCCATCCTGACTGTTCAGATCCCATCCTGACTGTTCAGATCCCCATCCTGACTGTTCAGATCCCCATCCTGACTGTTCAGATCCCATCCTGACTGTTCAGATCCCATCCTGACTGTTCAGATCCCCATCCTGACTGTTCAGATCCCATCCTGACTGTTCAGATCCCCATCCTGACTGTTCAGATCCCCATCCTGACTGTTCAGATCCCCATCCTGACTGTTCAGATCCCCATCCTGACTGTTCAGATCCCCATCCTGACTGTTCAGATCCCCATCCTGACTGTTCAGATCCCCATCCTGACTGTTCAGATCCCCATCCTGACTGTTCAGATCCCCATCCTGACTGTTCAGATCCCATCCTGACTGTTCAGATCCCATCCTGACTGTTCAGATCCCATCCTGACTGTTCAGATCCCCATCCTGACTGTTCAGATCCCATCCTGACTGTTCAGATCCCATCCTGACTGTTCAGATCCCATCCTGACTGTTCAGATCCCCATCCTGACTGTTCAGATCCCCATCCTGACTGTTCAGATCCCCATCCTGACTGTTCAGATCCCCATCCTGACTGTTCAGATCCCCATCCTGACTGTTCAGATCCCATCCTGACTGTTCAGATCCCCATCCTGACTGTTCAGATCCCCATCCTGACTGTTCAGATCCCCATCCTGACTGTTCAGATCCCCATCCTGACTGTTCAGATCCCATCCTGACTGTTCAGATCCCATCCTGACTGTTCAGATCCCCATCCTGACTGTTCAGATCCCATCCTGACAGTCAGATCCCCATCCTGACTGCTCAGATTCCTAGCCCGACTTGTCAGATCCCAATTTCTGACTGTTCAGATCGCCATCCTGACCTGTTCAGATTCCCATCCTGACTGCTCAGATCCCCATCCTGACTGCTCAGATCCCCCATCCTAACTGTACAGATCCCATCCTGACTGCTCAGATCCCCATCCTGACTGCTCAGATCCCCATCCTGACTGTTCAGATCCACATCCTGACTGTTCAGATCCCCATCCTGACTGCTCAGATCCCCCATCCTGACTGCTCAGATCCAATCCTGACTGCTTCAGATCCCCATCCTGACTGTCAAGATCCCCATCCTGACTGCTCAGATCCCCATCCTGACTGTTCAGATCCCCATCCTGATGTTCAGTATACCCATCCTGACTGCTCAGATCCCATCCTGACTGTTCAGATCCCCATCGTGACTGCTCAGATCCCCATCCTGACTGTTCAGGATCCCAATCCTGACTGCTCAGATGCCCATCCTGACTGTTCAGATCCCCATCCTGACTGTTCAGATCCCCATCCTGACTGTTCAGATCCCCATCCTGACTGTTCAGATCCCCATCCTGACTGTTCAGATCCCCATCCTGACTGTTCAGATCCCCATCCTGACTGTTCAGATCCCCATCCTGACTGTTCAGATCCCCATCCTGACTGTTCAGATCCCATCCTGACTGTTCAGATCCCATCCTGACTGTTCAGATCCCCATCCTGACTGTTCAGATCCCATCCTGACTGTTCAGATCCCAATCCTGACTGTTCAGATCCCCATCCTGACTGTTCAGATCCCCATCCTGACTGTTCAGATCCCCATCCTGACTGTTCAGATCCCCATCCTGACTGTTCAGATCCCCATCCTGACTGTTCAGATCCCCATCCTGACTGTTCAGATCCCATCCTGACTGTTCAGATCCCCATCCTGACTGTTCAGATCCCCATCCTGACTGTTCAGATCCCCATCCTGACTGTTCAGATCCCCATCCTGACTGTTCAGATCCCATCCTGACTGCTCAGATCCCCATCCTGGCTGCTCAGATGCCCATCCTGACTGTTCAGATCCCCATCCTGACTGTCAGATCCCCATCTGACTGTTCAGATCCCCATCCTGACTGTTCAGATCCCCATCCTGACTGTCAGATCCCATCCTGACTGTTCAGAATCGCATCCTGACTGCTGGGATCCCCATCCTGTCTGCTCAGATCGCCATCCTGACTGTTCAGATCCCTCTCCTAACTGGTCAGGCCACGTCCTGACTGCTCAGATCCTCATCCTGACTGCTCAGATCCCCATCCTGACTGTTCAGAATCCCATCCTGACTGCTGAGATCCCCATCCTGTCTGCTCAGATCCCCATCCTGATTGTTCAGATTCCCATCCTGAACGTTCAGATCCCCATCCTGACTGTTCAGATCCCAATCCTGACTATTCAGATCCCAATCCTGACTGCTCAGATCCCCATCCTGACTGTTCAGATCCCAGTCCTGACTGCTCAGATCCCCATCCTGACTGTTCAGATCCCCATCCTGACTGTTCAGATCCCCATCCTGACTGTTCAGATCCCCATCCTGACTGTTCAGATCCCATCCTGACTGTTCAGATCCCCATCCTGACTGTTCAGATCCCATCCTGACTGTTCAGATCCCCATCCTGACTGTTCAGATCCCCATCCTGACTGTTCAGATCCCATCCTGACTGTTCAGATCCCCATCCTGACTGTTCAGATCCCCATCCTGACTGTTCAGATCCCCATCCTGACTGTTCAGATCCCATCCTGACTGTTCAGATCCCCATCCTGACTGTTCAGATCCCATCCTGACTGTTCAGATCCCCATCCTGACTGTTCAGATCCCCATCCTGACTGTTCAGATCCCCATCCTGACTGTTCAGATCCCCATCCTGACTGTTCAGATCCCCATCCTGACTGTTCAGATCCCATCCTGACTGTTCAGATCCCCATCCTGACTGTTCAGATCCCCATCCTGACTGTTCAGATCCCCATCCTGACTGTTCAGATCCCCATCCTGACTGTTCAGATCCCCATCCTGACTGTTCAGATCCCCATCCTGACTGTTCAGATCCCATCCTGACTGTTCAGATCCCATCCTGACTGTTCAGATCCCCATCCTGACTGTTCAGATCCCCATCCTGACTGTTCAGATCCCCATCCTGACTGTTCAGATCCCATCCTGACTGTTCAGATCCCCATCCTGACTGTTCAGATCCCCATCCTGACTGTTCAGATCCCCATCCTGACTGTTCAGATCCCATCCTGACTGTTCAGATCCCCATCCTGACTGTTCAGATCCCATCCTGACTGTTCAGATCCCCATCCTGACTGTTCAGATCCCCATCCTGACTGTTCAGATCCCCATCCTGACTGTTCAGATCCCCATCCTGACTGTTCAGATCCCCATCCTGACTGTTCAGATCCCATCCTGACTGTTCAGATCCCCATCCTGACTGTTCAGATCCCCATCCTGACTGTTCAGATCCCCATCCTGACTGTTCAGATCCCATCCTGACTGTTCAGATCCCCATCCTGACTGTTCAGATCCCCATCCTGACTGTTCAGATCCCCATCCTGACTGTTCAGATCCCCATCCTGACTGTTCAGATCCCCATCCTGACTGTTCAGATCCCATCCTGACTGTTCAGATCCCCATCCTGACTGTTCAGATCCCCATCCTGACTGTTCAGATCCCCATCCTGACTGTTCAGATCCCATCCTGACTGTTCAGATCCCCATCCTGACTGTTCAGATCCCCATCCTGACTGTTCAGATCCCATCCTGACTGTTCAGATCCCCATCCTGACTGTTCAGATCCCCATCCTGACTGTTCAGATCCCATCCTGACTGTTCAGATCCCCATCCTGACTGTTCAGATCCCCATCCTGACTGTTCAGATCCCTATCCTGACTGTTCAGATCCCCATCCTGACTGTTCAGATCCCCATCCTGACTGTTCAGATCCCCATCCTGACTGTTCAGATCCCTATCCTGACTGTTCAGATCCCCATCCTGACTGTTCAGATCCCCATCCTGACTGTTCAGATCCCCATCCTGACTGTTCAGATCCCCATCCTGACTGTTCAGATCCCCATCCTGACTGTTCAGATCCCATCCTGACTGTTCAGATCCCCATCCTGACTGTTCAGATCCCCATCCTGACTGTTCAGATCCCCATCCTGACTGTTCAGATCCCCATCCTGACTGTTCAGATCCCCATCCTGACTGTTCAGATCCCCATCCTGACTGTTCAGATCCCCATCCTGACTGTTCAGATCCCCATCCTGACTGTTCAGATCCCCATCCTGACTGTTCAGATCCCCATCCTGACTGTTCAGATCCCCATCCTGACTGTTCAGATCCCCATCCTGACTGTTCAGATCCCCATCCTGACTGTTCAGATCCCATCCTGACTGTTCAGATCCCCATCCTGACTGTTCAGATCCCATCCTGACTGTTCAGATCCCATCCTGACTGTTCAGATCCCATCCTGACTGTTCAGATCCCATCCTGACTGTTCAGATCCCATCCTGACTGTTCAGATCCCCATCCTGACTG
This sequence comes from Carcharodon carcharias, assembly GCF_017639515.1. Classification (NCBI taxonomy): domain Eukaryota; kingdom Metazoa; phylum Chordata; class Chondrichthyes; order Lamniformes; family Lamnidae; genus Carcharodon; species Carcharodon carcharias. The sequence goes on along the minus strand of NC_054478.1, from coordinate 145,094,201 downwards.
TTCAGATCCCCATCCTGACTGTTCAGATCCCATCCTGACTGTTCAGATCCCATCCTGACTGTTCAGATCCCATCCTGACTGTTCAGATCCCCATCCTGACTGTTCAGATCCCCATCCTGACTGTTCAGATCCCATCCTGACTGTTCAGATCCCATCCTGACTGTTCAGATCCCCATCCTGACTGTTCAGATCCCATCCTGACTGTTCAGATCCCATCCTGACTGTTCAGATCCCCATCCTGACTGTTCAGATCCCCATCCTGACTGTTCAGATCCCCATCCTGACTGTTCAGATCCCCATCCTGACTGTTCAGATCCCATCCTGACTGTTCAGATCCCCATCCTGACTGTTCAGATCCCATCCTGACTGTTCAGATCCCCATCCTGACTGTTCAGATCCCCATCCTGACTGTTCAGATCCCCATCCTGACTGTTCAGATCCCCATCCTGACTGTTCAGATCCCATCCTGACTGTTCAGATCCCCATCCTGACTGTTCAGATCCCATCCTGACTGTTCAGATCCCATCCTGACTGTTCAGATCCCCATCCTGACTGTTCAGATCCCCATCCTGACTGTTCAGATCCCATCCTGACTGTTCAGATCCCCATCCTGACTGTTCAGATCCCATCCTGACTGTTCAGATCCCCATCCTGACTGTTCAGATCCCCATCCTGACTGTTCAGATCCCCATCCTGACTGTTCAGATCCCATCCTGACTGTTCAGATCCCCATCCTGACTGTTCAGATCCCCATCCTGACTGTTCAGATCCCCATCCTGACTGTTCAGATCCCATCCTGACTGTTCAGATCCCATCCTGACTGTTCAGATCCCATCCTGACTGTTCAGATCCCCATCCTGACTGTTCAGATCCCCATCCTGACTGTTCAGATCCCCATCCTGACTGTTCAGATCCCCATCCTGACTGTTCAGATCCCCATCCTGACTGTTCAGATCCCCATCCTGACTGTTCAGATCCCATCCTGACTGTTCAGATCCCCATCCTGACTGTTCAGATCCCCATCCTGACTGTTCAGATCCCATCCTGACTGTTCAGATCCCCATCCTGACTGTTCAGATCCCATCCTGACTGTTCAGATCCCCATCCTGACTGTTCAGATCCCATCCTGACTGTTCAGATCCCCATCCTGACTGTTCAGATCCCCATCCTGACTGTTCAGATCCCCATCCTGACTGTTCAGATCCCATCCTGACTGTTCAGATCCCCATCCTGACTGTTCAGATCCCATCCTGACTGTTCAGATCCCCATCCTGACTGTTCAGATCCCATCCTGACTGTTCAGATCCCCATCCTGACTGTTCAGATCCCCATCCTGACTGTTCAGATCCCCATCCTGACTGTTCAGATCCCCATCCTGACTGTTCAGATCCCATCCTGACTGTTCAGATCCCCATCCTGACTGTTCAGATCCCATCCTGACTGTTCAGATCCCCATCCTGACTGTTCAGATCCCCATCCTGACTGTTCAGATCCCATCCTGACTGTTCAGATCCCATCCTGACTGTTCAGATCCCCATCCTGACTGTTCAGATCCCCATCCTGACTGTTCAGATCCCATCCTGACTGTTCAGATCCCCATCCTGACTGTTCAGATCCCCATCCTGACTGTTCAGATCCCATCCTGACTGTTCAGATCCCATCCTGACTGTTCAGATCCCATCCTGACTGTTCAGATCCCCATCCTGACTGTTCAGATCCCCATCCTGACTGTTCAGATCCCCATCCTGACTGTTCAGATCCCCATCCTGACTGTTCAGATCCCATCCTGACTGTTCAGATCCCCATCCTGACTGTTCAGATCCCCATCCTGACTGTTCAGATCCCCATCCTGACTGTTCAGATCCCCATCCTGACTGTTCAGATCCCCATCCTGACTGTTCAGATCCCATCCTGACTGTTCAGATCCCCATCCTGACTGTTCAGATCCCATCCTGACTGTTCAGATCCCCATCCTGACTGTTCAGATCCCCATCCTGACTGTTCAGATCCCCATCCTGACTGTTCAGATCCCATCCTGACTGTTCAGATCCCCATCCTGACTGTTCAGATCCCATCCTGACTGTTCAGATCCCCATCCTGACTGTTCAGATCCCCATCCTGACTGTTCAGATCCCCATCCTGACTGTTCAGATCCCCATCCTGACTGTTCAGATCCCCATCCTGACTGTTCAGATCCCCATCCTGACTGTTCAGATCCCCATCCTGACTGTTCAGATCCCCATCCTGACTGTTCAGATCCCATCCTGACTGTTCAGATCCCATCCTGACTGTTCAGATCCCCATCCTGACTGTTCAGATCCCATCCTGACTGTTCAGATCCCCATCCTGACTGTTCAGATCCCCATCCTGACTGTTCAGATCCCCATCCTGACTGTTCAGATCCCCATCCTGACTGTTCAGATCCCCATCCTGACTGTTCAGATCCCCATCCTGACTGTTCAGATCCCATCCTGACTGTTCAGATCCCCATCCTGACTGTTCAGATCCCCATCCTGACTGTTCAGATCCCCATCCTGACTGTTCAGATCCCCATCCTGACTGTTCAGATCCCCATCCTGACTGTTCAGATCCCATCCTGACTGTTCAGATCCCCATCCTGACTGTTCAGATCCCCATCCTGACTGTTCAGATCCCCATCCTGACTGTTCAGATCCCCATCCTGACTGTTCAGATCCCCATCCTGACTGTTCAGATCCCATCCTGACTGTTCAGATCCCCATCCTGACTGTTCAGATCCCCATCCTGACTGTTCAGATCCCCATCCTGACTGTTCAGATCCCCATCCTGACTGTTCAGATCCCCATCCTGACTGTTCAGATCCCATCCTGACTGTTCAGATCCCCATCCTGACTGTTCAGATCCCCATCCTGACTGTTCAGATCCCCATCCTGACTGTTCAGATCCCCATCCTGACTGTTCAGATCCCCATCCTGACTGTTCAGATCCCCATCCTGACTGTTCAGATCCCATCCTGACTGTTCAGATCCCCATCCTGACTGTTCAGATCCCATCCTGACTGTTCAGATCCCCATCCTGACTGTTCAGATCCCCATCCTGACTGTTCAGATCCCCATCCTGACTGTTCAGATCCCATCCTGACTGTTCAGATCCCCATCCTGACTGTTCAGATCCCCATCCTGACTGTTCAGATCCCTGTCCTGACTGTTCAGTTCCCCATCCTGACTTTTCACATCCTGATCCTGACTGTTCAGATCCCCATCCTGACTGTTCAGATCCCCATCCTGACTGTTCAGATCCCATTTCTGACTGATCAAATCCCCATCCTGACTGTTCAGATCCCTATCCTTACTGTTCAGATCCCAGTGTTGACTGTTCAGATCCCCATCCTGACTGTTCAGATCCCCATCCTCACTGTTCAGATCCCTATCCTGACTGTTCAGATCCCTATCCTTCCTGTTCAGATCCCCATCCTTATTGTCCAGATCCCCATCCTGACTGTTCAGATCCCCATCCTGACTGTTCAGATCCCATCCTGACTGTTCAGATCCCTGTCCTGACTGTTCAGATCCCCATCCTGACTGTTCAGATCCCCATCCTGACTGTTCAGATCCCATCCTGACTGTTCAGATCCCCATCCTGACTGTTCAGATCCCCATCCTGACTGTTCAGATCCCATCCTGACTGTTCAGATCCCCATCCTGACTGTTCAGATCCCATCCTGACTGTTCAGATCCCCATCCTGACTGTTCAGATCCCCATCCTGACTGTTCAGATCCCCATCCTGACTGTTCAGATCCCCATCCTGACTGTTCAGATCCCATCCTGACTGTTCAGATCCCCATCCTGACTGTTCAGATCCCATCCTGGCTGTTCAGATCCCCATCCTGACTGTTCAGATCCACATCCTGACTGTTCAGATCCCCATCCTGACTGTTCAGATCCCCATCCTGACTGTTCAGATCCCCATCCTGACTGTTCAGATCCCTCTCCTAACTGGTCATCCCCATCCTGACTGTTCAGATCCCCATCCTGACTGCTCAGATCCCCATCCTGACTGTTCAGATCCCCATCCTGACTGTTCAGATCCCCATCCTGACTTCTCAGATCCCCATCCTGACTGTTCAGATCCCCATCCTGACTGTTCAGATCCCATCCTGACTGCTCAGATCCCTATCCTGACTGTTCAGATCCCCATCCTGACTGTTCAGATCCCTGTCTTGACTGTTCAGAGCCCCATCCTGACTGTTCAGATCCCCATCCTGACTGTTCAGATCCCCATCCTGACTTTTCACATCCCGATCCTGACTGTTTAGATCCCTATCCTGACTCTTCAGATCCCCATCCTGACTGTTCAGATCACTATCGTGACTGTTCAGATCCCCATCCTGACTGTTCAGATCCCCATCCTGACTGTTCAGATCCCCATCCTGACTGTTCAGATCCCCATCCTGACTGTTCAGATCCCCATCCTGACTGTTCAGATCCCCATCCTGACTGTTCAGATCCCCATCCTGACTGTTCAGATCCCCATCCTGACTGTTCAGATCCCCATCCTGACTGTTCAGATCCCATCCTGACTGTTCAGATCCCCATCCTGACTGTTCAGATCCCCATCCTGACTGTTCAGATCCCATCCTGACTGTTCAGATCCCCATCCTGACTGTTCAGATCCCCATCCTGACTGTTCAGATCCCATCCTGACTGTTCAGATCCCCATCCTGACTGTTCAGATCCCCATCCTGACTGTTCAGATCCCCATCCTGACTGTTCAGATCCCCATCCTGACTGTTCAGATCCCCATCCTGACTGTTCAGATCCCCATCCTGACTGTTCAGATCCCATCCTGACTGTTCAGATCCCCATCCTGACTGTTCAGATCCCCATCCTGACTGTTCAGATCCCATCCTGACTGTTCAGATCCCCATCCTGACTGTTCAGATCCCCATCCTGACTGTTCAGATCCCCATCCTGACTGTTCAGATCCCCATCCTGACTGTTCAGATCCCCATCCTGACTGTTCAGATCCCCATCCTGACTGTTCAGATCCCATCCTGACTGTTCAGATCCCCATCCTGACTGTTCAGATCCCATCCTGACTGTTCAGATCCCCATCCTGACTGTTCAGATCCCATCCTGACTGTTCAGATCCCATCCTGACTGTTCAGATCCCTATCCTGACTGTTCAGATCCCCATCCTGACTGTTCAGATCCCCATCCTGACTGTTCAGATCCCATCCTGACTGTTCAGATCCCTATCCTGACTGTTCAGATCCCCATCCTGACTGTTCAGATCCCAGTCCTGACTGTTCAGATCCCCATCCTGACTGTTCAGATCCCCATCCTGACTGTTCAGATCCCTGTCCTGACTGCTCAGAGCCCCATCCTGACTGTTCAGATCCCCATCCTGACTGTTCAGATCCCTATCCTGACTGTTCAGATCCCCATCCTGACTGTTCGATCCCTCTCCTAACTGGTCAGGCTGCGTCCTGACTGTTCAGATCCCCATCCTGACTGCTCAGATCCCCATCCTGATTGTTAAGATCCCCTTCCTGATTGTTCAGATCCCCATCCTGACTGTTCAGATCCCCATCCTGACTGTTCAGATCCCATCCTGACTGTTCAGATCCCCATCCTGACTGTTCAGATCCCCATCCTGACTGTTCAGATCCCCATCCTGACTGTTCAGATCCCATCCTGACTGTTCAGATCCCCATCCTGACTGTTCAGATCCCATCCTGACTGTTCAGATCCCCATCCTGACTGTTCAGATCCCATCCTGACTGTTCAGATCCCCATCCTGACTGTTCAGATCCCCATCCTGACTGTTCAGATCCCCATCCTGACTGTTCAGATCCCATCCTGACTGTTCAGATCCCCATCCTGACTGTTCAGATCCCATCCTGACTGTTCAGATCCCCATCCTGACTGTTCAGATCCCCATCCTGACTGTTCAGATCCCCATCCTGACTGTTCAGATCCCCATCCTGACTGTTCAGATCCCCATCCTGACTGTTCAGATCCCCATCCTGACTGTTCAGATCCCATCCTGACTGTTCAGATCCCCATCCTGACTGTTCAGATCCCCATCCTGACTGTTCAGATCCCCATCCTGACTGTTCAGATCCCCATCCTGACTGTTCAGATCCCCATCCTGACTGTTCAGATCCCCATCCTGACTGTTCAGATCCCCATCCTGACTGTTCAGATCCCATCCTGACTGTTCAGATCCCCATCCTGACTGTTCAGATCCCATCCTGACTGTTCAGATCCCCATCCTGACTGTTCAGATCCCCATCCTGACTGTTCAGATCCCCATCCTGACTGTTCAGATCCCCATCCTGACTGTTCAGATCCCATCCTGACTGTTCAGATCCCATCCTGACTGTTCAGATCCCATCCTGACTGTTCAGATCCCCATCCTGACTGTTCAGATCCCATCCTGACTGTTCAGATCCCCATCCTGACTGTTCAGATCCCCATCCTGACTGTTCAGATCCCCATCCTGACTGTTCAGATCCCATCCTGACTGTTCAGATCCCCATCCTGACTGTTCAGATCCCATCCTGACTGTTCAGATCCCCATCCTGACTGTTCAGATCCCATCCTGACTGTTCAGATCCCCATCCTGACTGTTCAGATCCCATCCTGACTGTTCAGATCCCCATCCTGACTGTTCAGATCCCCATCCTGACTGTTCAGATCCCCATCCTGACTGTTCAGATCCCATCCTGACTGTTCAGATCCCCATCCTGACTGTTCAGATCCCATCCTGACTGTTCAGATCCCATCCTGACTGTTCAGATCCCCATCCTGACTGTTCAGATCCCCATCCTGACTGTTCAGATCCCCATCCTGACTGTTCAGATCCCCATCCTGACTGTTCAGATCCCCATCCTGACTGTTCAGATCCCCATCCTGACTGTTCAGATCCCCATCCTGACTGTTCAGATCCCCATCCTGACTGTTCAGATCCCATCCTGACTGTTCAGATCCCCATCCTGACTGTTCAGATCCCATCCTGACTGTTCAGATCCCCATCCTGACTGTTCAGATCCCCATCCTGACTGTTCAGATCCCCATCCTGACTGTTCAGATCCCATCCTGACTGTTCAGATCCCATCCTGACTGTTCAGATCCCATCCTGACTGTTCAGATCCCCATCCTGACTGTTCAGATCCCCATCCTGACTGTTCAGATCCCATCCTGACTGTTCAGATCCCCATCCTGACTGTTCAGATCCCCATCCTGACTGTTCAGATCCCATCCTGACTGTTCAGATCCCCATCCTGACTGTTCAGATCCCATCCTGACTGTTCAGATCCCATCCTGACTGTTCAGATCCCCATCCTGACTGTTCAGATCCCATCCTGACTGTTCAGATCCCCATCCTGACTGTTCAGATCCCATCCTGACTGTTCAGATCCCCATCCTGACTGTTCAGATCCCCATCCTGACTGTTCAGATCCCATCCTGACTGTTCAGATCCCCATCCTGACTGTTCAGATCCCCATCCTGACTGTTCAGATCCCATCCTGACTGTTCAGATCCCCATCCTGACTGTTCAGATCCCCATCCTGACTGTTCAGATCCCATCCTGACTGTTCAGATCCCATCCTGACTGTTCAGATCCCCATCCTGACTGTTCAGATCCCCATCCTGACTGTTCAGATCCCCATCCTGACTGTTCAGATCCCATCCTGACTGTTCAGATCCCCATCCTGACTGTTCAGATCCCATCCTGACTGTTCAGATCCCCATCCTGACTGTTCAGATCCCCATCCTGACTGTTCAGATCCCCATCCTGACTGTTCAGATCCCCATCCTGACTGTTCAGATCCCCATCCTGACTGTTCAGATCCCCATCCTGACTGTTCAGATCCCCATCCTGACTGTTCAGATCCCATCCTGACTGTTCAGATCCCCATCCTGACTGTTCAGATCCCCATCCTGACTGTTCAGATCCCATCCTGACTGTTCAGATCCCCATCCTGACTGTTCAGATCCCCATCCTGACTGTTCAGATCCCCATCCTGACTGTTCAGATCCCCATCCTGACTGTTCAGATCCCATCCTGACTGTTCAGATCCCCATCCTGACTGTTCAGATCCCCATCCTGACTGTTCAGATCCCATCCTGACTGTTCAGATCCCTATCCTGACTGTTCAGATCCCATCCTGACTGTTCAGATCCCATCCTGACTGTTCAGATCCCATCCTGACTGTTCAGATCCCCATCCTGACTGTTCAGATCCCATCCTGACTGTTCAGATCCCCATCCTGACTGTTCAGATCCCCATCCTGACTGTTCAGATCCCCATCCTGACTGTTCAGATCCCTATCCTGACTGTTCAGATCCCCATCCTGACTGTTCAGATCCCATCCTGACTGTTCAGATCCCATCCTGACTGTTCAGATCCCATCCTGACTGTTCAGATCCCCATCCTGACTGTTCAGATCCCATCCTGACTGTTCAGATCCCCATCCTGACTGTTCAGATCCCCATCCTGACTGTTCAGATCCCATCCTGACTGTTCAGATCCCCATCCTGACTGTTCAGATCCCCATCCTGACTGTTCAGATCCCATCCTGACTGTTCAGATCCCATCCTGACTGTTCAGATCCCCATCCTGACTGTTCAGATCCCCATCCTGACTGTTCAGATCCCATCCTGACTGTTCAGATCCCCATCCTGACTGTTCAGATCCCCATCCTGACTGTTCAGATCCCATCCTGACTGTTCAGATCCCATCCTGACTGTTCAGATCCCATCCTGACTGTTCAGATCCCATCCTGACTGTTCAGATCCCATCCTGACTGTTCAGATCCCCATCCTGACTGTTCAGATCCCATCCTGACTGTTCAGATCCCCATCCTGACTGTTCAGATCCCCATCCTGACTGTTCAGATCCCATCCTGACTGTTCAGATCCCCATCCTGACTGTTCAGATCCCCATCCTGACTGTTCAGATCCCCATCCTGACTGTTCAGATCCCCATCCTGACTGTTCAGATCCCATCCTGACTGTTCAGATCCCCATCCTGACTGTTCAGATCCCCATCCTGACTGTTCAGATCCCCATCCTGACTGTTCAGATCCCCATCCTGACTGTTCAGATCCCCATCCTGACTGTTCAGATCCCCATCCTGACTGTTCAGATCCCATCCTGACTGTTCAGATCCCATCCTGACTGTTCAGATCCCCATCCTGACTGTTCAGATCCCCATCCTGACTGTTCAGATCCCCATCCTGACTGTTCAGATCCCCATCCTGACTGTTCAGATCCCCATCCTGACTGTTCAGATCCCATCCTGACTGTTCAGATCCCCATCCTGACTGTTCAGATCCCCATCCTGACTGTTCAGATCCCCATCCTGACTGTTCAGATCCCCATCCTGACTGTTCAGATCCCCATCCTGACTGTTCAGATCCCCATCCTGACTGTTCAGATCCCATCCTGACTGTTCAGATCCCATCCTGACTGTTCAGATCCCCATCCTGACTGTTCAGATCCCATCCTGACTGTTCAGATCCCCATCCTGACTGTTCAGATCCCCATCCTGACTGTTCAGATCCCCATCCTGACTGTTCAGATCCCCATCCTGACTGTTCAGATCCCCATCCTGACTGTTCAGATCCCCATCCTGACTGTTCAGATCCCATCCTGACTGTTCAGATCCCCATCCTGACTGTTCAGATCCCATCCTGACTGTTCAGATCCCCATCCTGACTGTTCAGATCCCCATCCTGACTGTTCAGATCCCCATCCTGACTGTTCAGATCCCATCCTGACTGTTCAGATCCCATCCTGACTGTTCAGATCCCATCCTGACTGTTCAGATCCCATCCTGACTGTTCAGATCCCATCCTGACTGTTCAGATCCCCATCCTGACTGTTCAGATCCCCATCCTGACTGTTCAGATCCCCATCCTGACTGTTCAGATCCCATCCTGACTGTTCAGATCCCCATCCTGACTGTTCAGATCCCATCCTGACTGTTCAGATCCCCATCCTGACTGTTCAGATCCCCATCCTGACTGTTCAGATCCCCATCCTGACTGTTCAGATCCCCATCCTGACTGTTCAGATCCCCATCCTGACTGTTCAGATCCCCATCCTGACTGTTCAGATCCCCATCCTGACTGTTCAGATCCCATCCTGACTGTTCAGATCCCCATCCTGACTGTTCAGATCCCCATCCTGACTGTTCAGATCCCCATCCTGACTGTTCAGATCCCATCCTGACTGTTCAGATCCCCATCCTGACTGTTCAGATCCCCATCCTGACTGTTCAGATCCCCATCCTGACTGTTCAGATCCCCATCCTGACTGTTCAGATCCCATCCTGACTGTTCAGATCCCCATCCTGACTGTTCAGATCCCCATCCTGACTGTTCAGATCCCATCCTGACTGTTCAGATCCCCATCCTGACTGTTCAGATCCCCATCCTGACTGTTCAGATCCCATCCTGACTGTTCAGATCCCATCCTGACTGTTCAGATCCCATCCTGACTGTTCAGATCCCCATCCTGACTGTTCAGATCCCCATCCTGACTGTTCAGATCCCCATCCTGACTGTTCAGATCCCATCCTGACTGTTCAGATCCCATCCTGACTGTTCAGATCCCATCCTGACTGTTCAGATCCCCATCCTGACTGTTCAGATCCCCATCCTGACTGTTCAGATCCCATCCTGACTGTTCAGATCCCCATCCTGACTGTTCAGATCCCCATCCTGACTGTTCAGATCCCCATCCTGACTGTTCAGATCCCCATCCTGACTGTTCAGATCCCCATCCTGACTGTTCAGATCCCATCCTGACTGTTCAGATCCCCATCCTGACTGTTCAGATCCCCATCCTGACTGTTCAGATCCCATCCTGACTGTTCAGATCCCATCCTGACTGTTCAGATCCCCATCCTGACTGTTCAGATCCCCATCCTGACTGTTCAGATCCCCATCCTGACTGTTCAGATCCCCATCCTGACTGTTCAGATCCCATCCTGACTGTTCAGATCCCCATCCTGACTGTTCAGATCCCCATCCTGACTGTTCAGATCCCATCCTGACTGTTCAGATCCCATCCTGACTGTTCAGATCCCCATCCTGACTGTTCAGATCCCCATCCTGACTGTTCAGATCCCATCCTGACTGTTCAGATCCCCATCCTGACTGTTCAGATCCCCATCCTGACTGTTCAGATCCCATCCTGACTGTTCAGATCCCATCCTGACTGTTCAGATCCCCATCCTGACTGTTCAGATCCCCATCCTGACTGTTCAGATCCCCATCCTGACTGTTCAGATCCCCATCCTGACTGTTCAGATCCCCATCCTGACTGTTCAGATCCCCATCCTGACTGTTCAGATCCCCATCCTGACTGTTCAGATCCCATCCTGACTGTTCAGATCCCCATCCTGACTGTTCAGATCCCATCCTGACTGTTCAGATCCCATCCTGACTGTTCAGATCCCCATCCTGACTGTTCAGATCCCATCCTGACTGTTCAGATCCCCATCCTGACTGTTCAGATCCCCATCCTGACTGTTCAGATCCCATCCTGACTGTTCAGATCCCCATCCTGACTGTTCAGATCCCATCCTGACTGTTCAGATCCCCATCCTGACTGTTCAGATCCCCATCCTGACTGTTCAGATCCCCATCCTGACTGTTCAGATCCCATCCTGACTGTTCAGATCCCCATCCTGACTGTTCAGATCCCCATCCTGACTGTTCAGATCCCCATCCTGACTGTTCAGATCCCATCCTGACTGTTCAGATCCCCATCCTGACTGTTCAGATCCCCATCCTGACTGTTCAGATCCCATCCTGACTGTTCAGATCCCCATCCTGACTGTTCAGATCCCATCCTGACTGTTCAGATCCCCATCCTGACTGTTCAGATCCCATCCTGACTGTTCAGATCCCCATCCTGACTGTTCAGATCCCCATCCTGACTGTTCAGATCCCCATCCTGACTGTTCAGATCCCATCCTGACTGTTCAGATCCCCATCCTGACTGTTCAGATCCCATCCTGACTGTTCAGATCCCCATCCTGACTGTTCAGATCCCCATCCTGACTGTTCAGATCCCCATCCTGACTGTTCAGATCCCATCCTGACTGTTCAGATCCCATCCTGACTGTTCAGATCCCATCCTGACTGTTCAGATCCCCATCCTGACTGTTCAGATCCCCATCCTGACTGTTCAGATCCCATCCTGACTGTTCAGATCCCATCCTGACTGTTCAGATCCCCATCCTGACTGTTCAGATCCCCATCCTGACTGTTCAGATCCCCATCCTGACTGTTCAGATCCCCATCCTGACTGTTCAGATCCCCATCCTGACTGTTCAGATCCCATCCTGACTGTTCAGATCCCATCCTGACTGTTCAGATCCCCATCCTGACTGTTCAGATCCCATCCTGACTGTTCAGATCCCATCCTGACTGTTCAGATCCCCATCCTGACTGTTCAGATCCCCATCCTGACTGTTCAGATCCCATCCTGACTGTTCAGATCCCCATCCTGACTGTTCAGATCCCATCCTGACTGTTCAGATCCCATCCTGACTGTTCAGATCCCCATCCTGACTGTTCAGATCCCCATCCTGACTGTTCAGATCCCATCCTGACTGTTCAGATCCCCATCCTGACTGTTCAGATCCCCATCCTGACTGTTCAGATCCCCATCCTGACTGTTCAGATCCCCATCCTGACTGTTCAGATCCCATCCTGACTGTTCAGATCCCCATCCTGACTGTTCAGATCCCTATCCGGACTGCTCCGATCCCCATCCTGACTGTTCAGATCCCCATCCTGATTGTTCAGATCCCCATCCTGACTTTTCAGATCCCCATCCTGACTTTTCAGATCCCATCCTGACTGTTCAGATCCCCATCCTGACTGTTCAGATCCCCATCCTGACTGTTCAGATCCCCATCCTGACTGTTCAGATCCCATCCTGACTGTTCAGATCCCCATCCTGACTGTTCAGATCCCATCCTGACTGTTCAGATCCCCATCCTGACTGTTCAGATCCCATCCTGACTGTTCAGATCCCCATCCTGACTGTTCAGATCCCATCCTGACTGTTCAGATCCCCATCCTGACTGTTCAGATCCCCATCCTGACTGTTCAGATCCCCATCCTGACTGTTCAGATCCCCATCCTGACTGTTCAGATCCCCATCCTGACTGTTCAGATCCCATCCTGACTGTTCAGATCCCATCCTGACTGTTCAGATCCCCATCCTGATTGTTCAGATCCCCATCCTGACTTTTCAGATCCCCATCCTGACTTTTCAGATCCCAATCCTGACTGTTCAGATTCCCATCATGATTGCTCAGATCCTCATCCTCAATGCTCAGATCCCCATCCTGACTGTTCAGATCCCCATCCTGACTGTTCAGATCCCTATCCTGACTGCTCAGATCCCCTTCCGGACTGCTCTGATCCCTATCCTCACTCTTCAGATCCCCATCCTGACTGCTCAGATCCCTGTTCTGACTGTTCAGATCCCAATCCTGACTGTTCAGATCCCCATCCTGACTGTTCAGATCCCCTTCCTGATTGTTAAGATCCCCATCCTGACTGTTCAGATCCCAATCCTGACTGTTCAGATCCCCATCCTGACTGTTCAGATCCCAATCCTGACTGTTCAGATCCCCATCCTGACTGTTCAGATCCCAATCCTGACTGCTTAGATCCCCATCCTGACTGTTCAGATCCCTATCCTGACTGTTCAGATCCCCATCCTGACTGCTCAGATCCCGATCCTGACTGTTCAGATCCCAATCCTGACTGTTCAGATCCCCATCCTGACTGTTCAGATCCCAATCCTGACTGTTCAGATCCCCATCCTGACTGTTCAGATCCCTATCCTGACTGCTCAGATCCTCATCCTGACTGTTCAGATCCCAATCCTGACTGTTCAGATCCCCATCCTGACTGCTCAGATCCCTATCCTGACTGTTCAGATCCCCATCCTGACTGTTCAGATCCCTATCCTGACTGCTCAGATCCCTATCCTGACTGTTCAGATCCCCATCCTGACTGCTCAGATCCCCATCCTGACTGTTCAGATCCCCATCCTGACTGTTCTGATCCCAATCCTTACTGTTCATATTCCTTTCTTGACTGTTCAGATCCCAATCCTGACTGCTCAGATCGCCATCCTGACTGTTCAGATCCCTATCCTAACTGTTCAGATCCCTATCCTTACTGATCAGATCCCCATCCTTATTGTCCAGATCCCCATCCTTACTGTTCAGATCCCCATCCTGACTTCTCAGATCCCCATCCTGACTGTTCAGATCCCCATCCTGACTGTTCAGATCCCCATCCTGACTGTTCCGAGCCCAGTCCTGACTGCTCAGATCCCCATCCTGACTGTTCAGATCCCCATCCTGACTGCTCAGATCCCCATCCTGACTGTTCAGATCCCCATCCTGACTGTTCAGATCCCCATCCTGACTGTTCAGATCCCAATCCTGACTGTTCAGATCCCATCCTGACTGTTCAGATCCCCATCCTGACTGTTCAGATCCCTATCCTGACTGTTCAGATCCCCATCCTGACTGTTCAGATCCCCATCCTGACTGTTCAGATCCCTATCCTGACTGTTCAGATCCCATCCTGACTGTTCAGATCCCCATCCTGACTGTTCAGATCCCCATCCTGACTGTTCAGATCCCCATCCTGACTGTTCAGATCCCTATCCTGACTGTTCAGATCCCCATCCTGACTGTTCAGATCCCATCCTGACTGTTCAGATCCCCATCCTGACTGTTCAGATCCCCATCCTGACTGTTCAGATCCCCATCCTGACTGTTCAGATCCCATCCTGACTGTTCAGATCCCCATCCTGACTGTTCAGATCCCATCCTGACTGTTCAGATCCCCATCCTGACTGTTCAGATCCCCATCCTGACTGTTCAGATCCCATCCTGACTGTTCAGATCCCAATCCTGACTGTTCAGATCCCCATCCTGACTGTTCAGATCCCCATCCTGACTGTTCAGATCCCAATCCTGACTGTTCAGATCCCCATCCTGACTGTTCAGATCCCCATCCTGACTGTTCAGATCCGCATCCTGACTTCACACATCCCCATCCTGACTGTTTGGATCCCTATCCTGACTGCTCAGATCCCCTTCCTGACTGTTCAGATCCCCATCCTGACTGCTCAGATCCCCATCCTGACTGTTCAGATCCCCATCCTGACTGTTCAGATCCCCATCCTGACTGTTCAGATCCCTATCCTGACTGTTCAGATCCCCATCCTGACTGCTCAGATCCCCATCCTGACTGCTCAGATCCCCATCCTGACTGTTCAGATCCCAATCCTGACTGTTCAGATCCCCATCCTGACTGTTCAGATCCCCATCCTGACTGTTCAGATCCCCATCCTGACTGCTCAGATCCCATCCTGACTGTTCAGATCCCCATCCTGACTGTTCAGATCCCTATCCTGACTGTTCAGATCCCTATCCTGACTGTTCTGCTTCCTGTCCTGACTGTTCAGATCCCTATCCTGACTGTTCAGATCCCCATCCTCACTGTTCAGATCCCTATCCTGACTGCTCAGATCCCCATCCTCACTGCTCAAATCCTCATCCTGACTGTTCAGATCCCATCCTGACTGTTCAGATCCCCATCCTGACTGTTCAGATCCCAATCCTGACTGTTCAGATCCCAATCCTGACTGTTCAGATCCCCATCCTGACTGTTCAGATCACCATCCTGACTGTTCAGATCCCTATCTGGAAAGTTCAGATCCCCATCCTAACTGTTCAGATCGCTATCGTGACTGTTCAGATCCCTATCCTGACTGTTCAGATCCCTATCCTGACTGTTCAGATCCCCATCCTGACTGTTCAGATCCCTATCATGACTGTTCAGATCCCCATCCTGACTGTTCAGATCCCAATCCTGACTGTTCAGATCCCCATCCTGACTGTTCAGATCCCCATCCTGACTGTTCAGATCCCATCCTGACTGTTCAGATCCCCATCCTGACTGTTCAGATCCCATCCTGACTGTTCAGATCCCCATCCTGACTGTTCAGATCCCATCCTGACTGTTCAGATCCCCATCCTGACTGTTCAGATCCCCATCCTGACTGTTCAGATCCCCATCCTGACTGTTCAGATCCCATCCTGACTGTTCAGATCCCATCCTGACTGTTCAGATCCCCATCCTGACTGTTCAGATCCCCATCCTGACTGTTCAGATCCCCATCCTGACTGTTCAGATCCCCATCCTGACTGTTCAGATCCCATCCTGACTGTTCAGATCCCCATCCTGACTGTTCAGATCCCATCCTGACTGTTCAGATCCCCATCCTGACTGTTCAGATCCCATCCTGACTGTTCAGATCCCATCCTGACTGTTCAGATCCCATCCTGACTGTTCAGATCCCCATCCTGACTGTTCAGATCCCATCCTGACTGTTCAGATCCCATCCTGACTGTTCAGATCCCATCCTGACTGCTCAGATCCCTCATCCTGACTGTTCAGATCCCTATCCTGACTGTTCAGATCCCATCCTGACTGTTCAGATCCCTCATCCTGACTGCTCAGATCCCCATCCTGACTGTTCAGATCCCATCCTGACTGTTCAGATCCCCATCCTGACTGCTCAGATCCTTATCCTGACTGTTCAGATCCCCATCCTGACTGCTCAGATCCCCATCCTGACTGTTCAGATCCCCATCCTGACTGTTCAGATCCCCATCCTGACTGTTCAGATCCCGATCCTGACTGTTCAGATCCCTATCCTGACTGTTCAGATCCCTATCCTGACTGGCAGATCCCCATCCTGACTGTTCAGATCCCCATCCTGACTGTTCAGATCCCAATCCTGACTGCTCAGATCCCCATCCTGACTGTTCAGATCCCCATCCCGACTGTTCAGATCCCTCTCCTAACTGGTCAGGCCACGTCCTGACTGTTCAGATCCCCATCCTGACTGTTCAGATCCCTCTCCTAACTGGTCAGGCCACGTCCTGACTGCTCAGATCCCTATCCTGACTGTTCAGATCCCAATCCTGACTGTTCATATCCCAATCCTGACTGTTCAGATCCCATCCTGACTGATCAGATCCCCATCCTGACTGTTCATATCCCCATCCTGACTGCCAGATCCCCATCCTGACTGTTCAATCCCATCCTGACTGCTCAGATCCCAATCTCTGACTGTTCAGATCCCCATCCTGACTGTTCAGATCCCATCCTGACTGTTCAGATCCATCCTGACTGCTCAGATCCCCATCCTGACTGCTCAGATCCCATCCTGACTGTTCAGATCCCATCCTGACTGTTCAGTATCCCGATCCTGACTGCTCAGATCCAATCCTGACTGTTCAGATCCCAATCTGACTGTTCAAATCCCCATCCTGACTGCTCAGATCCCTACCCTGACTGCTCAGATCCCAATCCTGACTGTTCAGATCGCCATCCTCACTATTCAGATCCCTATCCTAACTGTTCAGATCCCTATCCTTACTGATCAGATCCCAATCCTGACTGTTCAGATCCCTATCCTGACTGTTCTGATCCCATCTCTGACTGCTTCAGATCCCTATCCTGGACTGGTTCAGATCCCCATCCTGACTGTTCAGATTCCCATCCTGACTGTTCAGATCCCTTTCCGGACTGTTCAGATCCCCATCCTGACTGTTCAGATCCCAATCCTGACTGTTCAGATTCCCATTTGGACTGCTCAGATCCCCATCCTGACTGCTCATATCCCCATCCTGACTGCTCAAGATCCCAATCCTGACTGCTCGGATCCCATTCCTGACTGTTCAGATCCCCATCCTGACTGTTCAGATCCCCATCCTGACTGCTCAGATCCCCATCCTGACTGTTCAGATCCCCATCCTGACTGTTCAGATCCCCATCCTGACTGTTCAGATCCCCATCCTGACTGTTCAGATCCACATCCTGACTGTTCAGATCCCCATCCTGACTGCTCAGATCCCAATCCTGACTGTTCAGATCCCCATCCTGACTGCTCAGATCCCTATCCTGACTGTTCAGATCCCCATCCTGACTGTTCAGATCCCCATCCTGACTGTTCAGATCCCCATCCTGACTGTTCAGATCCCCATCCTGACTGTTCAGATCCCTATCCTGACTGCTCAGATCCCATCCTGACTGCTCAGATCCCAATCCTGACTGTTCAGATCCCATCCTGACTGTTCAGATCCCATCCTGACTGTTCAGATCCATCCTGACTGTTCAGATCCCATCCTGACTGCTTCAGATCCCATCCTGACTGTTCAGATCCCCATCCTGACTGTCAGATCCCCTTCCTGACTGTTCAGATCCCATCCTGACTGTTCAGATCCCCATCCTGACTGTTCAGATCCCCATCCTGACTGTTCAGATCCCCATCCTGACTGTTCAGATCCCATCCTGACTGTTCAGATCCCCATCCTGACTGTTCAGATCCCATCCTGACTGTTCAGATCCCATCCTGACTGTTCAGATCCCCTATCCTGACTGCTCAGATCCCATCCTGACTGTTCAGATCCCCATCCTGACTGTTCAGATCCCTATCCTGAATGTTCAGATTCCCTATCCTGACTGTTCAGATCCCTCATCTGACTGCTCAGATCCCAATCCTGACTGTTCAGATCCCCATCCTGACTGTTCAGATCCCCATCCTGACTGCTCAGATCCCATCCTGACTGTCTCAGATCCCCATCCTCGACTGTTCAGATCCCATCCTGACCTGTTCAGATCCCAGATCCTGACTGTTCAGATCCCCATCCTGACTGTCAGATCCCAATCCTGACTGTTCAGATCCCCATCCCTGACTGCTCAGATCCCATCCTGACTGTTCAGATCCCATCCTGACAGCTCAGATCCCCATCCTGACTGTTCAGATCCCCATCCTGACTGTTCAGATCTCTTTCCCAACAGCTCAGATCCCCATCCTGACTGTTCAGATCCCCATCCTGACTGTTCAGATCCCCATCCTGACTGCTCAGATCCCCATCCTGACTGTTCAGATCCCCATCCTGACTGTTCAGATCCCCATCCTGACTGTTCAGATCCCCATCCTGACTGTTCAGATCCCCATCCTGACTGTTCAGATCCCCATCCTGACTGTTCAGATCCCTCTCCTGACTGGTCAGGCCACGTCCTGACTGTTCAGATCCCCATCCTGACTGTTCAGATCCCCATCCTGACTGTTCAGATCCCCATCCTGACTGTTCAGATCCCTCTCCTGACTGTTCAGATCCCCATCCTGACTGTTTCGATCGCAATCCTGAGTGTTCAGATCCCCATCCTGAATGCTCAGATCCTTATCCTGGCTTGTCAGTTCCCATCTTGACTGTTCAGATCCCTATCCTGACGTGCTCAGATCTCTATCCTGACTGTTCAGAGCTCCCATCCTGACTGTTCAGATCCCATACCTGACTGCTCAGATCCCCATCCTGACTGCTCAGATCCCTTCCTGACTGCTTCAGATCCCAATCTGACTGTTCTGATCCCGATCCTGACTGCTTCAGATCCCTATCCTGACTGTTCAGATCCCATCCTGACTGTCAGATCCCTTCCTACTGTCAGCCTCCCATCCTGATTGCTCAGATCCCTTCCTGACTGCTTCAGATCCCCATCCTGAATGTTAGATCCCATCCTGACTGTTCAGATCCCCATCCTGACTGTTCAGATCCCTATCCTAACTGTTCAGATCCCTATCCTTACTGATCAGATCCCCATCCTTATTGTCCAGATCCCCATCCTTACTGTTCACATCCCATCCTGACTGTTCAGATCCCTATCCCTGATCTGTTCTGTCCCGATCCTGACTGCTTCAGATCCCATCCTGACTGTTCAGATCCCCTATCTGACTTTTCAGATCCCATCCTGACTGTTCAGTTCCCCATCCTGATTGCTCAGATCCCTGTCCTGACTGTTCAGATCCCCATCCTGTCTTTTCACATCCCGATCCTAACTGTTCAGATCCCCATCCTGACTGTTCAGATCCCCATCCTGACTGTTCAGATCCCCTTCCTGACTGATCAGATCCCCATCCTGACTGTTCCGATCCCTGTCCTGACTGCTCAGAGCCCCATCCTGACTGTTCAGATCCCCATCCTGACTGTTCAGATCCCGATCCTGACTTTTCAGATCCCAA
Source organism: Carcharodon carcharias (assembly GCF_017639515.1). Taxonomy (NCBI): domain Eukaryota; kingdom Metazoa; phylum Chordata; class Chondrichthyes; order Lamniformes; family Lamnidae; genus Carcharodon; species Carcharodon carcharias. The sequence continues at coordinate 145,074,065 of NC_054478.1, read as the reverse complement.
TCCTGACTGTTCAGATCCCCATCCTGACTGTTCAGATCCCCATCCTGACTGTTCAGATCCCAATCCTGTCTGTTCAGATCCCAATCCTGACTCTTCAGATCTCCATCCTGACTGTTCAGATCCCCATCCTGACTGCTCGGATCCCCATCCTGACTGTTCAGATCCCCATCCTGACTGTTCAGATCCCCATCCTGACTGTTCAGATCCCAATCCTGACTGTTCAGATCCCCGTCCTGACTGTTCAGATCCCCATCCTGACTGCTCAGATCCCCATCCTGACTCTTCAGATCCCCATCCTGACTGCTCAGATCCCCATCCTGACTGTTCAGATCCCCATCCTGACTGCTCAGATCCCCATCCTGACTGTTCAGATCCCCATCCTCACTGTTCAGATCCCTATCCTGACTGTTCAGATCCCTATCCTGACTGTTCAGATCCCCATCCTGACTGTTCAGATCCCCATCCTGACTGTTCAGATCCCCATCCTGACTGCTCAGATCCCTATCCTGACTGTTCAGATCCCCATCCTGACTGTTCAGATCCCAATCCTGACTGTTCAGATCCCCATCCTGACTGCTCAGATCCCCATCCTGACTGTTCAGATCCCCATTCTGACTGTTCAGATACCAATCCTGACTGCTCCGATCTGCAAATTGACTTCTCAGATCCCTATCCTGACTGTTCAGATCGCCATTCTGACATTTCACATCCAGTCCCTGACTGTTCAGGTCCCATCCTGACTGTTCAGATCCCCATCCTGACTGTTCAGATCCCAATCCTGACTGTTCAGATCCCCATCCTGACTGTTCAGATCCCCATCCTGACTGTTCAGATCCCCATCCTGACTGCTCAGATCCCCATCCTGACTGTTCAGATCCCCATCCTGACTGTTCAGATCCCCATCCTGACTGTTCAGATCCCCATCCTGACTGTTCAGATCCCCATCCTGACTGTTCAGTTCCCCATCCTGACTGTTCAGATCCCAATCCTGACTGTTCAGATCCCCATCCTGACTGTTCAGATCCCGACCCTAACTTTTCATATCCCCATCCTGGCTGTTCGGATCCCAATCCTGACTGTTCAGATCCCCATCCTGACTGTTCAGATCCCCATCCTGACTGCTCAGATCCCATCCTGACTGTTCAGATCCCAATCCTGACTGCTCAGATCCCCATCCTGACTGTTCAGATCCCAATCCTGACTGCTTAAGATCCCATCCTGACTCTTCAGATCCCAATCCTGACTGCTTCAGATCCCCATCCTGACTGTTCAGATCCTGATCCTGACTGTTCAGATCCCTATCCTGACTGTTCAGATCCCATCCTGACTGCTCAGATCCCCATCCTGACTGTTCAGATCCCATCCTGACTGTTCAGATCCCATCCTGACTGTTCAGATCCCATCCTGACTGTTCAGATCCCCATCCTGACTGTTCAGATCCCATCCTGACTGCTCAGATCCCATCCTGACTGTTCAGATCCCCATCCTGACTGTTCAGATCCCCATCCTGACTGTTCAGATCCCATCCTGACTGTTCAGATCCCCATCCTGACTGTTCAGATCCCCATCCTGACTGTTCAGATCCCATCCTGACTGTTCAGATCCCCATCCTGACTGTTCAGATCCCCATCCTGACTGTTCAGATCCCATCCTGACTGTTCAGATCCCATCCTGACTGTTCAGATCCCCATCCTGACTGTTCAGATCCCCATCCTGACTGTTCAGATCCCCATCCTGACTGCTCAGATCCCCATCCTGACTGTTCAGATTCCTATCCTGACTGTTCAGATCCCCATCCTGACTGTTCAGATCCTTCTCCTGACTGCTCAGATCCCCATCCTGACTGTTCAGATTCCCATCCTGACTGTTCAGATCCCCATCCTGACTGTTCAGATCCCCATCCTGACTGTTCAGATCCCCATCCTGACTGTTCAGATCCCCATCCTGACTGTTCAGATCACCATCCTGACTGTTCAGATCCCCACGCTGACTGCTCAGATCCCCATCCTGACTGTTCAGATCCCAATCCTGACTGTTCAGATCCCCGTCCTGACTGTTCAGATCCCCATCCTGACTGTTCAGATCCCCATCCTGACTGTTCAGATCCCAATCCTGACTGTTCAGATCCCCATCCTGACTGTTCAGATTACCCTTCCTGACTGCTCAGATCCCTATCCTGACTGCTCAGATCCCCATCCTGACTGTTCAGATCCCCATCCTCACTGTTCAGATCCCTATCCTGACTGTTCAGATCCCATCCTGACTGTTCAGATCCCATCCTGACTGTTCAGATCCCCATCCTGACTGTTCAGATCCCCATCCTGACTGTTCAGATCCCCATTTGGACTGTTCAGATCCCCATCCTGACTGTTCAGATCCCCATCCTGACTGTTCATATCCCCATCCTGACTGTTCAGATCCCTATCCTTCCTGTTCAGATCCCCATCCTTATTGTTCACATCCCCATCCTGACTGTTCAGATCCCCATCCTGACTGTTCAGATCCCCATCCTGACTGTTCAGATCCCCATCCTGACTGTTCAGATCCCTATCCTGACTGTTCAGATCCCCATCCTGACTGTTCAGATCCCCATCCTGACGGCTCAGATCCTGATCCTGACTGTTCAGATCCCTATCCTGACTGTTCAGATCCCAATCCTGACTGTTCAGATCCCCATCCTGACTGCTCAGATCCTTCACCTGACTGCTCAGATCCCTATCCTGACTGTTCAGATCGCCATCCTGACTGCTCAGATCCCTATCCTGACTGTTCAGATCCCCATCCTGACTGTTCAGATACCAATCCTGACTTATCAGATCCGCAAATTGACTGCTCAGATCCCTATCCTGACTGCTCAGATCTCGATCCTGACTGCTCAGATCCCCTTCCTGACTGTTCAGATCCCCATCCTGACTGTTCAGATCCCCATCCTGACTGCTTCAGATCCCAATCCTGACTGATCAGATCCCCATCCTGACTGTCAGATCCCTGATCCTGCTGTTCAGATCCCCAATCCTGACTGTTCAGATCCCATCCTGACTGTTCAGATCCACATCCTGACTGTTCAGATCCCTATCCTGACTGTCAGCGATCCCCATCCTGAATGTTCAGATCCCCATCCTGACTGTCAGATCCCCATCCTGACTGTTCCAGATCCCAATCCTGACTGTTCAGATCCCCATCCTGACTGTTCAGATCCCATCCCAGACTGCTCAGATCCCATCCTGACTGTTCAGATCCCCATCCTGATTGCTCAGATGCCTTTCCTGACTCTTCAGATCCCCATCCTGACTGCTCAGATCCCTGTCCTGACTGCTCAGAGCCCAATCCTGACTGTTCAGATCCCCATCCTGACTGTTCAGATCCCCATCCTGACTGTTCAGATCCCCATCCTGACTGCTCAGATCCCTATCCTGACTGCTCAGATCCTCATCCTGACTACTCAGATCCCCATCTGACTGTTCAGATCCTCTATCCTGACAGTTCAGATCCCCATCCTGACTGCTTCAGATCCCCATCCTGACTGCTTCAGATCCCCATCCTGGCTGCTCAGATCCCTATCCTTGACTGTTCAGATCCCTCATCCTGACTGTCAGATCCCTATCCTGGCTGTTCAGATCCCCATCCTGACTGTTCAGATCCCCAACCTGACTGTTCAGATCCCCATCCTGACTGTTCAGATCCCCATCCTGACTGTTCAGATCCCCACCCTTACTGTCCAGATCCCCATCCTGACTGTTCAGATCCCCATCCTGACTGTTCAGATCCCAATCCTGACTGTTCAGATCCCCATCCTGACTGTTCAGATCCCAATCCTGACTGTTCAGATCCCCATCCTTACTGATCAGATCCCCATCCTTATTGTCCAGATCCCCATCCTTACTGTTCACATCCCATTCCTGACTGTTCAGATCCCTATCCTGACTGCTCAGATCCCCATCCTGACTGCTCAGATCCCCATCCTGATTGTTCAGATCCCCATCCTGACTGTTCAGATCCCGAAACTGACTTTTCATATCCCCATCCTGACTGTTCAGATCCCAATCCTGACTGCTCAGATCCCCATCCTGACTGTTCAGATCCCAATCCTGACTGCTCAGATCCCCATCCTGACTGTTCAGATCCCCATCCTGACTGTTCACATCCCATTCCTGACTGTTCAGATCCCTATCCTGACTGTTCAGATCCCTATCCTGACTGTTCAGATCCCTATCCTGACTGTTCAGATTCCCATCCTGACTGTTCAGATCCCCATCCTGACTGTTCAGATCCCTATCCTGACTGTTCAGATCCCTATCCTGACTGTTCAGATCCCCATCCTGACTGTTCAGATCCCAATCCTGACTGTTCAGATCCCTATCCTGACTGCTCAGATCCTCATCCTGACTGCTCAGATCCGCATCTTTACTGGCCTCAGATCTCCATTCCTTACCTTTCAGATCCCATCCTGACTGTTTCAGATCCCCTCCATGACCTAGTTCAGATACCCATCCTGACTGCTTCAGATCCCATCCCTGACTGTTCAGAGCCCTATCGCTGCAGTGCTCAGATCCCCACCTCCCGGACTGTTCAGAACCCCATCCTGGACTGTGCAAATCCCAAGTCCTGACTGCTTCAGATCCCAATCCTAAAGCTGGTCATTCCCATCCTGACTCTTCAGATCCCAATCCTGACTGTTCAGATCCCAATCCTGACTGTTCAGATTCCCCGATCCTGACTGCTCAGATCCCCAGCCTGACTGTCAGCAAGCCCCATCCTGACTGCTCAGATCCCTATCCTGAATGTTCAGATCCCTATCCTGGCTGTTCAGATCCCCATCCTGACTGTTCAGATCCCCATCCTGACTGCTCAGATCCCAATCCTGACTGTTCAGATCCCTATCCTGACTGTTCAGATCCCTATCCTGACATCTCAGATCCCCATCCTGACTGCTCAGATCCCCATCCTGACTGTTCAGATCCTCAACCTGACTGTTCAGATCCCTATCCTGACTGTTCAGATCCCTATCCTGACTGCTCAGATCCCTATCCTGACTGTTCAGATCCCAATCCTGACTGTTCAGATCCCCATCCTGACTGTTCAGATCCCAATCCTGACTGTTCAGATCCCCATCCTGACTGTTCAGATCCCTCTCCTAACTGGTCAGGCCACGTCCTGACTGTTCAGATCCCTATCCTGACTGTTCAGATCCCAATCCTGACTGTTCAGATCCCAATCTTGACTGTTCAGATCCCTATCCTGACTGTTCAGATCCCTATCCTGACTGTTCAGATCCCCATCCTGACTGTTCAGATCCCCACCCTGACTGTTCAGATCCCCATCCTGACTGTTCAGATCCCAATCCTGACTGCTCAGATCCCCATCCTGACTGTTCAGATCCTCATCCTGACTGCTCAGATCCCTATCCTGACTGTTCAGATCCCCATCCTGACTGTTCAGATCCCTATCCTGACTGTTCAGATCCCTATCCTGACTGTTCAGATCCCAATCCTGACTGTTCAGATCCCCATCCTGACTGTTCAGATCCCTATCCTGACTGTTCAGATCCCAATCCTGACTGTTCAGATCCCCATCCTTACTGTTCAGATCCCCATCCTGACTGTTCAGATCCCCATCCTGACTGTTCAGAATCCAATCCTGACTGCTCAGATCCCCATCCTGACTGTTCAGATCCCCATCCTGACTGTTCAGATCCCCATCCTGACTGTTCAGATCCCAATCCTGACTGTTCAGATCCCTATCCTGACTGTTCAGATCCCCATCCTGACTGTTCAGATCCCAATCCTGACTGTTCAGATCCCAATCCTGACTGTTCAGATCCCCATCCTGACTGTTCAGATTCCAGTCCTGACTGCTCAGATCCCCATCCTGACTGTTCAGATCCCAATCCTGACTGTTCAGATCCCAATCCTGACTGTTCAGATCCCCATCCTGACTGTTCAGATCCCCATCCTGACTGTTCAGATCCCAATGCTGACTCTTCAGATCCCCATCCTGACTGTTCAGTTCCCCAACCTGACTGTTCAGAATCCCATCCTAACTGCTGAGATCCCCTCCTGACGCTCAGATCCCTATCCTGACTGCTCAGATCCCATCCTGACTGTTCAGATCCCCATCCTGACTGTTCAGGATCCCCATCCTGACTGTTCAGATCCCATCCTGACTGTTCAGATCCCTATCCTGACTGTTCAGATCCCCATCCTGACTGTTCAGATCCCATCCTGACTGTTCAGATCCCATCCTGACTGTTCAGATTCCCATCCTGACTGCTCAGATCCCTTCTCTGACTGTTCAGATCCCATCCTGACTGTTCAGATCCCAATCCTGACTGTTCAGATCCCCATCCTGACTGTCCAGATCCAAATCCTGACGGTTCAGAATCCCCATCCCTGACTGTTCAGATCCCCATCCTGACTGTTCAGATCCCTATCCTGACTGTTCAGATCCCTATCCTGACTGTTCAGATCCCCATCCTGACTGTTCAGATCCCCATCCTGACTGTTCAGATCCCCATCCTGACTGCTCAGATCCCCATCCTGACTGTTCAGATCCCTATCCTGACTGTTCAGATCCCCATCCTGACTGTTCAGATCCCAATCCTGACTGTTCAGATCCCAATCCTGACTGTTCAGATCCCTATCCTGACTGTTCAGATCCCAATCCTGACTGTTCAGATCCCCATCCTGACTGTTCAGATCCCCATCCTGACTGTTCAGTTCCCCATCCTGACTGTTCAGATCCCAATCCTGACTGCTCAGATCCTATCCTGACTGTTCAGATCCCCATCCTGACTGTTCAGATCCCGATCCTGACTGTTCAGATCCCCATCCTGACTGTTCAGATCCCAATCCTGACTGCTCAGATCCCCATCCTGACTGCTCAGATCCCCATCCTGACTGTTCAGATCCCCATCCTGACTGTTCAGATCCCGAAACTGACTTTTCATATCCCCATCCTGACTGTTCAGATCCCAATCCTGACTGCTCAGATCCACATCCTGACTGCTCAGATCCCCATCCTGACTGTTCAGATCCCAATCCTGACTGTTCAGATCCCATCCTGACTGTTCAGATCCCATCCTGACTGTTCAGATGCCATCCTGACTGATCAGATCCCAATCCTGACTGCTCAGATCCCTCATCCTGACTGTTCAGATCCCATATCCTGACTGCTCAGATCCCATCCTGACTGTTCAGATCCCCAATCCTGACTGTTCAGATCCCAATCCTGACTGTTCAGATCCCCATCCTGACTGCTTCAGATCCCCATCCTGACTGTTCAGATCCCATCCTGACTTTGCAGATCCCATCCTGACTGTTCAGATCCCAATCCTGACTGTTCAGATCCCCATCCTGACTGCTCAGATCCTCATCCTCACTGCTCAGATCCCACTCCTGACTGTTCAGATCCATATCCTGAATGTTCAGATCCCTATCCTGACTGATCAGATCCCATCCTGACTGTTCAGATCCCCATCCTGACTGTTCAGATCCCATCCTGACTGTTCAGATCCCCATCCTGACTGCTCAGATCCCCTATCCTGACGTTCAGATCCCATCCTGACTGTTCAGATCCCCATCCTGACAGGTCAGATCCCTATCCTGACTCTTCAGATCCCCATCCTGACTTTTCAAATCCCTATCCTGACTGTTCAGTTCCCCATCCTGACTGTTCAGATCCCAATCCTGACTGTTCAGATCCCAATCCTGACTGCTCAGATCCTATCCTGACTGCTCAGATCCCCATCCTGACTTTTCACATCCCGATCCTGACTGTTCAGATCCCTATCCTGACTGTTCAGATCCCCATCCTGACTGTTCGATCCCTCTCCTAACTGGTAAGGCCGCGTCCTGACTGTTCAGATCCCCATCCTGACTGCTCAGATCCCCATCCTGACTGTTCGGATCTCAATCCTGACTGTTCAGATCCCTATCCTGACTGTTCAGATCCCAATCCTGACTGTTCAGATCCCCATCCTGACTGTTCACATCCCCATCCTGACTTCTCACATTCCCATCCTGACTGTTCAGATCCCTATCCTGACTGCTCAGATCCCCTTCCTGACTGTTCAGATCCCCATCCTGACTGCTCAGATCCCCATCCTGACTGTTCAGATCCCATTCCTGACTGTTCAGATCCCTATCCTGACTGTTCAGATCCCCATCCTGACTGTTCAGATCCCTATCCTGACTGTTCAGATCCCCATCCTGACTGTTCAGATCCTCATCCTGACTGCTCAGATCCCCAATCTGACTGTTCTGATCCCATCCTGACTGTTCAGATGCCCATCCTGACTGTTCAGATCCCAATCCTGACTGCTCAATTCCCCATCCTGACCATTCAGATCCCAATACTAACTGCTCAGATCCCTATCCGGACTGTTCAGATCCCCATCCTGACTGTTCAGATCCCCATCCTGACTGTTCAGATCCCCTTCCTGACTGATCAGATCCCCATCCTGACTGTTCAGATCCCTATCCTGACTGCTCAGACCCCATCCTGACTGTTCAGATCCCCATCCTGATTGTTCAGATCCCCATCCTGACTTTTCAGATCCCAATCCTCACTGTTCAGATCCCAATCCTGACTGTTCAGTTCCCCATCCTGACTGTTCAGATCCCAATCCTGTCTGTTCAGATCCCAATGCTGACTCTTCAGATCCCCATCCTGACTGTTCAGATCCCATTCCCAACAGCTCGGATCCCCATCCTGACTGTTCAGATCCCCATCCTGACTGTTCAGATCCCAATCCTGACTGTTCAAATCCCCGTCCTGACTGTTCAGATCCCAATCCTGACTGCTCAGATCCCCATCCTGACTCTTCAGATCCCAATCCTGACTGCTCAGATCCCAATCTGGACTGTTCAGATCCCCATCCTGACTGTTCAGATCCCCTTCCTGACTGATCAGATCCCCATCCTGACTGTTCCGATCCCTATCCTGACTGCTCAGACCCCATCCTGACTGTTCAGATCCCCATCCTGATTGTTCAGATCCCCATCCTGACTTGTTCAGATCCCCATCCTGACTGCTCAGATCCCTATCCTGACTGATCAGATCGCCATCCTGACTGTTCAGATCCCTATCCTGACTGCTCAGATCCCCATCCTGACTGTTCAGATCCCCAACCTGACTGTTCAGATCCCCATCCTGACTGCTCAGATCCCCATCCTGACTGTTCAGATCCCCATCCTGACTGCTCAGATCCCCATCCTGACTGTTCTGATCCCAATTCCAACGGCTCAGATCCCCATCCTGACTTTTCAGATCCCCATCCTGACTGTTCAGATCCCTATCCTGACATGTCAGATCCCCATCCTGACTGCTCAGATCCCCATCTTTATGGCTCAGATCCCCATCTTTACTTTTCAGATCCCTATCCTGACTGTTCAGATCCCCACCCTGACTGTTCAGATACCCATCCTGACTGCTCAGATCCCAGTCCTGACTGTTCAGATCCCTATCCTCAGTGTTCAGATCCCCACCCTGACTGTTCAGATCCCCATCCTGACTGCTCAGATCCCAATCCTGACTGCTCAGATCCCTATCCTCACTGTTCAGTTCCCATCCTGACTGTTCAGATCCCAATCCTGACTGTTCAGATCCCAATCCTGACTGTTCAGATCCCCATCCTGACTGTTCAGATCCCCATCCTGACTGCTCAGATCCCCATCCTGACTGTTCAGATCCCATTCCCAACAGCTCGGATCCCCATCCTGACTGTTCAGATCCCCATCCTGACTGTTCAGATCCCCATCCTGACTGTTCAGATCACCATCCTGACTGTTCAGATCCCCACGCTGACTGCTCAGATCCCCATCCTGAGTGTTCATATCCCCATCCTGACTGCTCAGTTCCCTATCCTGACTGTTCAGATCCCCATCCTGACTGTTCAGATCCCAATCCTGACTGTTCCGATCCCCATCTTGACTGTTCAGATCCCAATCCTGACTGTTCAGATTCCCAAATTGACTGCTCAATTCCCTATCCTAACGGCTCAGATCTCTATCATGACTGTTCAGATCCCCATCCTGACAGCTCAGATCCCCATCCTGACTGCTCAGATCCCTATCCTAACTCTTCAGATCCCTATCCTGACTGTTCAGATCCCCATCCTGACTGTTCAGATCCCAATCCTGACTGTTCAGATTCCCATCCTGACTGCTCAGATCCTCATCCTCACTGCTCAGATCCTCATCCTGACTGTTCAGTTCCATATCCTGACAGCTCAGATGCCTATACTGACTGTTCTGATCCCCATTCTGACTTTTCAGATCCCTACCCTGACGGTTCAGATCCCCATCCTGACTGCTCAGATCCCTATCCTGACTGTTCAGATCCCCATCCTGACTTTTCACATCCCGATCATGACTCTTCAGATCCCTATCCTGACTGTTGCGATCCCCAACCTGACTGTTTGGATCCCTATCCTGACTGCTTAGATCCCCATCCTGACTGTTCAGATCCCCATCCTGACTGCTCAGATCCCCATCCTGACTGTTCAGATCCCTATCCTGATTGTTCAGATCCCCATCCTGACTTTTCAGATCGCCATCCTTACTGCTCAGATCCCCATCCTGAGTGTTCATATCCCCATCCTGACTGCTCAGTTCCCTATCCTGACTGTTCAGATTCCCATCTTGACTGTTCAGATCCCAATCCTGACTGTTCAGATCCCCATCTTGACTGTTCAGATCCCAATCCTGACTGCTCAGATCCCAATCCTGACTGCTCAGATCCCCATCCGGACTGTTCAGATCCCGATCCTGACTGCTCAGATCCCCATCCTGACTGTTCAGATCCCAATCCTGACTGCTCAGATCCCCATCCTGACTGTTCAGATCCCAATCCTGACTGCTCAGATCCCCATCCTGACTGCTCAGATCCAAATCCTGACTGCTCAGATCCCCATCCGGCCTGTTCAGATCCTGATCCTGACTTTTCATATCCCTATCCTGACTGTTCATATCCCTATCCTGACTGCTCAGATCCCCATCCTGACTCTTCAGATCCCAATCTTGACTGTTCAGATACCTATCCTGAATGTTCAGATCCCTATCCTGGCTGTTCAGGTCCCCATCCTGACTGTTCAGATCCCAATCCTGACTGTTCAGATCCCCATCCTGACTGTTCAGATCCCAATCCTGACTGTTCAGATCCCCATCCTGACTGCTCAGATCCTCATCCTCACTGCTCAGATCCTCATCCTGACTGTTCAGATCCCTATCCTGACTGTTCTGTTCCCCATCCTGACAGCTCAGATCCCTATCCGTACTGTTCAGATTCCCATTCTGACTTTTCAGATCCCTGTCCTGACTGTTCAGTTCCCCATCCTGATTGCTCAGATCCCTATCCTGACTGTTCAGATCCCCATCCTGACTTTTCACATCCCGATCATGACTCTTCAGATCCCTATCCTGACTGTTGCGATCCCCAACCTGACTGTTTGGATCCCTATCCTGACTGCTTAAATCCCCATCCTGCCTGTTCAGATCCTGATCCTGACTTTTCATATCCCTATCCTGACTGTTCATATCCCTATCCTAACTGTCAGATCCCCATCCTGACTGTTCAGATCCCAATCTTGACTGTTCAGATCCCTATCCTGAATGTTCAGATCCCCATCCTGACTGTTCAGATCCCAATCCTGACTGTCCAGATCCCAATCCTGCCTGTTCAGATCCCCATCCTGACTGTTCAGATCCCTATCCTGACTGCTCAGATCCCCATCCTGACTGTTCAGATCCCCAACCTGACTGTTCAGATCCCCATCCTGACTGCTCACATCCCCATCCTGACTGTTCTGATCCCAATTCCAACGGCTCAGATCCCCATCCTGACTTTTCAGATCCCCTTCCTGACTGTTCAGATCCCCATCCTGACTGCTCAGATCCCCATCCTGACTGTTCTGATCCCAATCCCAACGGCTCAGATCCCCATCCTGACTGCTCAGATCCCCATCTTTATGGCTCAGATCCCCATCTTTACTTTTCCGATCCCTATCCTGACTGTTCAAATCCCCACCCTGACTGTTCAGATCCCCATCCTGACTCTTCAGATCCAAATCCTGACTGCTCAGATCCCCATCCGGCCTGTTCAGATCCTGATCCTGACTGCTCAGATCCCCATCTGGCCTGTTCAGATCCTGATCCTGACTTTTCATATCCCTATCCTGACTGTTCATATCCCTATCCTGACTGCTCAGATCCCCATCCTGACTCTTCAGATCCCAATCTTGACTGTTCAGATCCCTATCCTGAATGTTCAGATCCCTATCCTGGCTGTTCAGGTCCCCATCCTGACTGTTCAGATCCCAATCCTGACTGTTCAGATCCCCATCCTGACTGTTCAGATCCCAATCCTGACTGTTCAGATCCCCATCCTGACTGCTCAGATCCTCATCCTCACTGCTCAGATCCTCATCCTGACTGTTCAGATCCCTATCCTGACTGTTCTGTTCCCTATCCTGACAGCTCAGATCCCTATCCGTACTGTTCAGATTCCCATTCTGACTTTTCAGATCCCTGTCCTGACTGTTCAGTTCCCCATCCTGATTGCTCAGATCCCTATCCTGACTGTTCAGATCCCCATCCTGACCTTTCACATCCCGATCCTGACTCTTCAGATCCCAATCCCGACTGCTCAGATCCCCATCCTGCCTGTTCAGATCCTGATCCTGACTTTTCATATCCCTATCCTGACTGTTCATATCCCTATCCTGACTGCTCAGATCCCCATCCTGACTGTTCAGATCCCTTTCCTGACTGATCAGATCCCCATCCTGACTATTCAGATCCCAATCTTGACTGTTCAGATCCCTATCCTGAATGTTCAGATCCCCATCCTGACTGTTCAGATCCCAATCCTGACTGTCCAGATCCCCATCCTGACTTGTTCAGATCCCCATCCTGACTGCTCAGATCCCTATCCTGACTGATCAGATCGCCATCGCTGACTGTTCAGATCCATATCCTGACTGCTCAGATCCCCATCCTGACTGTTCAGATCCCTAACCGGACTGCTCAGATCCCCATCCTGACTGCTCAGATCCCAACCCTGACTGTTCAGATCCCCATCCTGTCTGCTCAGATCCCTATCCTGACTGTTCTGATCCCAATTCCAACGGCTCAGATCCCCATCTGACTTTTCAGATCCCCATCCTGACTGTTCAGACCCCTATCCTGACATCTCAGATCCCCATCCTGACTGCTCAGATCCCATCTTTATGGCTCAGATCCCATCTTACTTATACAGATCCCTATCCTGACTGTTCAGATCCCCACCCTGACTGTTCAGATACCATCTGACTGCTCAGATCCCAGTCTTACTTTTCCGATCCCTATCCTGACTGTTCAAATCCCCACCCTGACTGTTCAGATCCCCATCCTGACTGCTCAGATCCCAATCCTGACTGCTCAGATCCCTATCCTGACTGTTCAGATCCCTATCCTGACTGTTCAGATCCCAATCCTGACTGTTCAGATCCCAATCCTGACTGTTCAGATCCCTATTCTGACTGTTCAGATCCCTATCCTGACTGCTCAGATCCCCATCCTGACTGTTCAGATCCCCATCCTGACTGTTCAGATCCCTATCCTGACTGTTCAGATCCCCATCCTGACTGTTCAGATCCCTCTCCTAACTGGTCAGGCCACGTCCTGACTGTTCAGATCCCCATCCTGACTGCTCAGATCCCCATCCTGATTGTTCAGATCCCCATCCTGACTGCTCAGTTCCCTATCCTGACTGTTCAGATCCCCATCCTGACTGTTCAGATCCCAATCCTGACTGTTCAGATTCCTATCCTGATTGTTCAGATCCCAATGCTGACTGTTCAGATCCCCATCCTGAATGCTCAGATCCTATCCTGACTGCTCAGATCCCCATCCTGACTGTTCACGTCCCCATCCCGACATCTCAGATCCCTATCCTGACTGCTCAGATCCCTATCCTGACTGTTCAGATCCCTATACTGACTGTTCAGATCCCCATCCTGACTGTTCAGATCCCAATCCTGACTGTTCAGATTCCCATCCTGACTGCTCAGATCCTCATCCTCACGGCTCAGATCCTCATCTTGACTGTTCAGTTCCATATCCTGACAGCTCAGATCCCTATACTGACTGTTCTGATCCCCATTCTGACTTTTCAGATCCCTACCCTGACGGTTCAGATCCCCATCCTGATTGCTCAGATCCCTATCCTGACTGTTAAGTTCCCCATCCTGACTGCTCAGATCCTGATCCTGACTGTTCAGATCCCTATCCTGATTGTTCAGATCCCCATCCTGACTTTTCAGATCCCCATCCTTACTGCTCAGATCCCCATCCTGAGTGTTCATATCCCCATCCTGACTGCTCAGTTCCCTATCCTGACTGTTCAGATTCCCATCTGACTGTTCAGATCCCAATCCTGACTGTTCAGATCCCCATCCTGACTGTTCAGATCCCAATCCTGACTGCTCAGATCCCAATCCTGACTGCTCAGATCCCCATCCTGACTGTTCAGATCCCGATCCTGACTGTTCAGATCCCCATCCTGACTGTTCAGATCCCAATCCTGACTGCTCAGATCCCCATCCTGACTGTTCAGATCCCAATCCTGACTGCTCAGATCCCCATCCTGACTGCTCAGATCCCAATCCTGACTGCTCAGATCCCCATCCGGACTGTTCAGATCCCGATCCTGACTTTTCATATCCCTCTCCTGACTGTTCAGATCCCTATCCTGACTGCTCAGATCCCCATCCTGACTGTTCAGATCCCAATCCTGACTGTTCAGATCCCTATCCTGACTGTTCAGATCCCTATCCTGACTGTTCAGATCCCCATCCTGACTGTTCAGATCCCCATCCTGACTGTTCAGATCCCCATCCTGACTGTTCAGATCCCAATCCTGACTGTTCAGATCCCCATCCTGACTGCTCAGATCCCCATCCTGACTGTTCAGATCCCTATCCTGACTGCTCAGATCCCCATCCTGACTGTTCAGATCCCCATCCTGATTGTTCAGATCCCCATCCTGACTGCTCAGATCCCCATCCTGACTGCTCAGATCCCAATCTACTGTTCAGATCCTATCCTGACTGTTCAGAATCCCTACCTGACTGTTCAGATCCCCTTCCTTATGCTCAGATCCCCATCCTGACTGTTCAGATCCCCATCCTGAGTGCTCAGAACCCCATCCTGACTGTTCAGATCCCTATCCTGACTGCTCAGATCCCTTCCTACTGTTCAGATCCCTCATCCTGACTGCTCAGATCCACATCCTGACTGTTCAGATTCCCTATCCTGACTGCTTCAGATCCCCATCCTGACTGCTCAGATCCCTATCCTGACTGCTTCAGATCCCGATCCTGACTGCTCCAGATCCCCATCCTGACTGTTCAGATCCCCATCCTGACTGCTCAGATCCCCATCCTGACTGCTCAGATCCCTATCCTGACTGCTCAGATCCCCATCCTGACTGCTCAGATCCTCATCCTGACTGTTCTGATTCCTGTCCTGACTGTTCAGATCCCTATCCTGACTGTTCTGCTTCCTGTCCTGACAGGTCAGATCCCTATCCTGACTCTTCAGATCCCCATCCTGACTTTTCAAATCCCTATCCTGACTGTTCAGATCCCCATCCTGACTGGTCAGATCCCCATCCTGACTGTTCAGATCCCTATCCAGACTGCTCAGATCCGCATCCTGACTGCTCAGATCCCCATCCTGACTGTTCAGATCCCCATCCTGACTGTTCAGATCCCCATCCTGACTGTTCAGATCCCAATCCTGACTGTTCAGATCCCAATCCTGACTGTTCAGATCCCTATCCTGACTGTTCAGATCCCCATCCTGACTGTTCAGATCCCAATCCTGATTGTTCAGATTCCCATCCTGACTGTTCAGATCCCCATCCTGACTTTTCAGATCCCAATCCTCACTGTTCAGATCCCAATCCTGACTGTTCAGATCCCCATACTGACTGTTCAGATCCCCATCCTGACTGTTCAGATCCCAATCCTGACTGTTCAGATCCCTATCCTGACTGTTCAGATCCCCATCCTGACTGTTCAGATCCGCATCCTGACTGCTCAGATCCCAATCCTGACTGTTCAGATCCCCATCCTGACTGTTCAGATCCCTATCCTGACTGCTCAGATCCCTATCCTGACTCTTCTGATCCCCATCCTGACTGTTCAGATCCCAATCCTGACTGTTCAGATCCCAATCCTGACTGCTCAGATCCCCATCCTGACTGTTCAGATCCCGATCCTGACTGTTCAGATCCCCATCCTGACTGTTCAGATCCCAATCCTGACTGCTCAGATCCCCATCCTGACTGTTCAGATCCCAATCCTGACTGCTCAGATCCCCATCCTGACTGCTCAGATCCCAATCCTGACTGCTCAGATCCCCATCCGGACTGTTCAGATCCAGATCCTGACTGTTCAGATCCCTATCCTGACTGTTCATATCCCTATCCTGACTGCTCAGATCCCCATCCTGACTCTTCAGATCCCAATCTTGACTGTTCAGATACCTATCCTGAATGTTCAGATCCCTATCCTGGCTGTTCAGGTCCCCATCCTGACTGTTCAGATCCCAATCCTGACTGTTCAGATCCCCATCCTGACTGTTCAGATCCCAATCCTGACTGTTCAGATCCCCATCCTGACTGCTCAGATCCTCATCCTCACTGCTCAGATCCTCATCCTGACTGTTCAGATCCCTATCCTGACTGTTCTGTTCCCTATCCTGACAGCTCAGATCCCTATCCGTACTGTTCAGATTCCCATTCTGACTTTTCAGATCCCTGTCCTGACTGTTCAGTTCCCCATCCTGATTGCTCAGATCCCTATCCTGACTGTTCAGATCCCCATCCTGACTTTTCACATCCCGATCATGACTCTTCAGATCCCTATCCTGACTGTTGCGATCCCCAACCTGACTGTTTGGATCCCTATCCTGACTGCTTAGATCCCCATCCTGCCTGTTCAGATCCTGATCCTGACTTTTCATATCCCTATCCTGACTGTTCATATCCCTATCCTAACTGTCAGATCCCCATCCTGACTGTTCAGATCCCAATCTTGACTGTTCAGATCCCTATCCTGAATGTTCAGATCCCCATCCTGACTGTTCAGATCCCAATCCTGACTGTCCAGATCCCAATCCTGCCTGTTCAGATCCCCATCCTGATTGTTCAGATCCCTATCCTGACTGCTCAGATCCCCATCCTGACTGTTCAGATCCCCAACCTGACTGTTCAGATCCCCATCCTAACTGCTCACATCCCCATCCTGACTGTTCAGATCCCAATCCTGACTGTTCAGATCCCCATCCTGACTGCTCAGATCCTCATCCTCACTGCTCAGATCCTCATCCTGACTGTTCAGATCCCTATCCTGACTGTTCTGTTCCCCATCCTGACAGCTCAGATCCCTATCCGTACTGTTCAGATTCCCATTCTGACTTTTCAGATCCCTGTCCTGACTGTTCAGTTCCCTATCCTGATTGCTCAGATCCCTATCCTGACTGTTCAGATCCCCATCCTGACTTTTCACATCCCGATCATGACTCTTCAGATCCCTATCCTGACTGTTGCGATCCCCAACCTGACTGTTTGGATCCCTATCCTGACTGCTTAGATCCCCATCCTGCCTGTTCAGATCCTGATCCTGACTTTTCATATCCCTATCCTGACTGTTCATATCCCTATCCTAACTGTCAGATCCCCATCCTGACTGTTCAGATCCCAATCTTGACTGTTCAGATCCCTATCCTGAATGTTCAGATCCCCATCCTGACTGTTCAGATCCCAATCCTGACTGTCCAGATCCCAATCCTGCCTGTTCAGATCCCCATCCTGACTGTTCAGATCCCTATCCTGACTGCTCAGATCCCCATCCTGACTGTTCAGATCCCCAACCTGACTGTTCAGATCCCCATCCTGACTGCTCACATCCCCATCCTGACTGTTCTGATCCCAATTCCAACGGCTCAGATCCCCATCCTGACTTTTCAGATCCCCTTCCTGACTGTTCAGATCCCCATCCTGACTGCTCAGATCCCCATCCTGACTGTTCTGATCCCAATCCCAACGGCTCAGATCCCCATCCTGACTGCTCAGATCCCCATCTTTATGGCTCAGATCCCCATCTTTACTTTTCCGATCCCTATCCTGACTGTTCAAATCCCCACCCTGACTGTTCAGATCCCCATCCTGACTCTTCAGATCCAAATCCTGACTGCTCAGATCCCCATCCGGCCTGTTCAGATCCTGATCCTGACTGCTCAGATCCCCATCTGGCCTGTTCAGATCCTGATCCTGACTTTTCATATCCCTATCCTGACTGTTCATATCCCTATCCTGACTGCTCAGATCCCCATCCTGACTCTTCAGATCCCAATCTTGACTGTTCAGATCCCTATCCTGAATGTTCAGATCCCTATCCTGGCTGTTCAGGTCCCCATCCTGACTGTTCAGATCCCAATCCTGACTGTTCAGATCCCCATCCTGACTGTTCAGATCCCAATCCTGACTGTTCAGATCCCCATCCTGACTGCTCAGATCCTCATCCTCACTGCTCAGATCCTCATCCTGACTGTTCAGATCCCTATCCTGACTGTTCTGTTCCCCATCCTGACAGCTCAGATCCCTATCCGTACTGTTCAGATTCCCATTCTGACTTTTCAGATCCCTGTCCTGACTGTTCAGTTCCCCATCCTGATTGCTCAGATCCCTATCCTGACTGTTCAGATCCCCATCCTGACGTTTCACATCCCGATCCTGACTCTTCAGATCCCAATCCCTACTGCTCAGATCCCCATCCTGCCTGTTCAGATCCTGATCCTGACTTTTCATATCCCTATCCTGACTGTTCATATCCCTATCCTAACTGCTCAGATCCCCATCCTGACTGTTCAGATCCCAATCCTGACTGCTCAGATCCCCATCCTGACTCTTCAGATCCCAATCTTGACTGTTCAGATCCCTATCCTGAATGTTCAGATCCCCATCCTGACTGTTCAGATCCCAATCCTGACTGTCCAGATCCCCATCCTGACTTGTTCAGATCCCCATCCTGACTGCTCAGATCCCTATCCTGACTGATCAGATCGCCATCCTGACTGTTCAGATCCCTATCCTGACTGCTCAGATCCCCATCCTGACTGTTCAGATCCCCAACCTGACTGTTCAGATCCCCATCCTGACTGCTCAGATCCCCATCCTGACTGTTCAGATCCCCATCCTGACTGCTCAGATCCCCATCCTGACTGTTCTGATCCCAATTCCAACGGCTCAGATCCCCATCCTGACTTTTCAGATCCCCATCCTGACTGTTCAGATCCCCAACCTGACTGTTCAGATCCCCATCCTGACTGCTCAGATCCCCATCTTTATGGCTCAGATCCCCATCTTTACTTTTCAGATCCCTATCCTGACTGTTCAGATCCCCACCCTGACTGTTCAGATACCCATCCTGACTGCTCAGATCCAAATCCTGACTGTTCAGATCCCTAACCTGACTGTTCAGATCCCCACCCTGACTGTTCAGATCCCCATCCTGACTGCTCAGATCCCAATCCTGACTGCTCAGATCCCTATCCTCACTGTTCAGTTCCCATCCTGACTGTTCAGATCCCAATCCTGACTGTTCAGATCCCAATCCTGACTGTTCAGATCCCCATCCTGACTGTTCAGATCCCCATCCTGACTGCTCAGATCCCCATCCTGACTGTTCAGATCCCATTCCCAACAGCTCGGATCCCCATCCTGACTGTTCAGATCCCCATCCTGACTGTTCAGATCCCCATCCTGACTGTTCAGATCCCCAACCTGACTGTTCAGATCCCCATCCTGACTGCTCAGATCCCCATCCTGAGTGTTCATATCCCCATCCTGACTGCTCAGTTCCCTATCCTGACTGTTCAGATCCCCATCCTGACTGTTCAGATCCCAATCCTGACTGTTCAGATCCCCATCTTGACTGTTCAGATCCCAATCCTGACTGTTCAGTTCCCCATCCTGACTGCTCAGATCCCCATCCTGACTGCTCAGATCCCTATCCTGACTGTTCAGATCCCCATCCTGACTGCTCAGATCCCCATCCTGACTGTTCAGATCCCTATCCTGACTCTTCAGATCCCTATCCTGACTGTTCAGATCCCCATCCTGACTGTTCAGATCCCAATCCTGACTGTTCAGATCCCCATCCTGACTGCTCAGATCCCTATCCTGACTGCTCAGATCCCTATCCTGACTGTTCAGATCCCTATCCTGACAGTTCAGATCCCTATCCTGACTGTTCAGATCCCCATTCTGACTTTTCAGATCCCTACCCTGACTGTTCAGATACCCATCCTGACTGCTCAGATCCCTATCCTGACTGTTCAGATCCCCATCCTGACTTTTCACATCCCGATCATGACTGTTCAGATCCCTATCCTGACTGTTGCGATCCCCAACCTGACTGTTTGGATCCCTATCCTGACTGCTTAGATCCCCATCCTGACTGTTCAGATCCCCATCCTGACTGCTCAGATCCCCATCCTGACTGTTCAGATCCCTATCCTGATTGTTCAGATCCCCATCCTGACTTTTCAGATCCCCATCCTTACTGCTCAGATCCCTATCCTGAGTGTTCATATCCCCATCCTGACTGCTCAGTTCCCTATCCTGACTGTTCAGATTCCCATCTTGACTGTTCAGATCCCAATCCTGACTGTTCAGATCCCCATCTTGACTGTTCAGATCCCAATCCTGACTGTTCAGATCCCAATCCTGACTGCTCAGATCCCCATCCGGACTGTTCAGATCCCGATCCTGACTGCTCAGATCCCCATCCTGACTGTTCAGATCCCAATCCTGACTGCTCAGATCCCCATCCTGACTGTTCAGATCCCAAACCTGACTGCTCAGATCCCCATCCTGACTGCTCAGATCCAAATCCTGACTGCTCAGATCCCCATCCGGCCTGTTCAGATCCTGATCCTGACTTTTCATATCCCTATCCTGACTGTTCATATCCCTATCCTGACTGCTCAGATCCCCATCCTGACTCTTCAGATCCCAATCTTGACTGTTCAGATACCTATCCTGAATGTTCAGATCCCTATCCTGGCTGTTCAGGTCCCCATCCTGACTGTTCAGATCCCAATCCTGACTGTTCAGATCCCCATCCTGACTGTTCAGATCCCAATCCTGACTGTTCAGATCCCCATCCTGACTGCTCAGATCCTCATCCTCACTGCTCAGATCCTCATCCTGACTGTTCAGATCCCTATCCTGACTGTTCTGTTCCCTATCCTGACAGCTCAGATCCCTATCCGTACTGTTCAGATTCCCATTCTGACTTTTCAGATCCCTGTCCTGACTGTTCAGTTCCCATCCTGATTGCTCAGATCCCTATCCTGACTGTTCAGATCCCCATCCTGACTTTTCACATCCCGATCATGACTGTTCAGATCCCTATCCTGACTGTTGCGATCCCCAACCTGACTGTTTGGATCCCTATCCTGACTGCTCAGATCCCCATCCTGACTGTTCAGATCCTGATCCTGACTTTTCATATCCCTATCCTGACTGTTCATATCCCTATCCTAACTGTCAGATCCCCATCCTGACTGTTCAGATCCCAATCTTGACTGTTCAGATCCCTATCCTGAATGTTCAGATCCCCATCCTGACTGTTCAGATCCCAATCCTGACTGTCCAGATCCCAATCCTGCCTGTTCAGATCCCCATCCTGAATTGTTCAGATCCCTATCCTGACTGCTCAGATCCCCATCCTGACTGTTCAGATCCCCAACCTGACTGTTCAGATCCCCATCCTGACTGCTCACATCCCCATCCTGACTGTTCTGATCCCAATTCCAACGGCTCAGATCCCCATCCTGACTTTTCAGATCCCCTTCCTGACTGTTCAGATCCCCATCCTGACTGCTCAGATCCCCATCCTGACTGTTCTGATCCCAATCCCAACGGCTCAGATCCCCATCCTGACTGCTCAGATCCCCATCTTTATGGCTCAGATCCCCATCTTTACTTTTCCGATCCCTATCCTGACTGTTCAAATCCCCACCCTGACTGTTCAGATCCCCATCCTGACTCTTCAGATCCAAATCCTGACTGCTCAGATCCCCATCCGGCCTGTTCAGATCCTGATCCTGACTGCTCAGATCCCCATCTGGCCTGTTCAGATCCTGATCCTGACTTTTCATATCCCTATCCTGACTGTTCATATCCCTATCCTGACTGCTCAGATCCCCATCCTGACTCTTCAGATCCCAATCTTGACTGTTCAGATCCCTATCCTGAATGTTCAGATCCCTATCCTGGCTGTTCAGGTCCCCATCCTGACTGTTCAGATCCCAATCCTGACTGTTCAGATCCCCATCCTGACTGTTCAGATCCCAATCCTGACTGTTCAGATCCCCATCCTGACTGCTCAGATCCTCATCCTCACTGCTCAGATCCTCATCCTGACTGTTCAGATCCCTATCCTGACTGTTCTGTTCCCCATCCTGACAGCTCAGATCCCTATCCGTACTGTTCAGATTCCCATTCTGACTTTTCAGATCCCTGTCCTGACTGTTCAGTTCCCCATCCTGATTGCTCAGATCCCTATCCTGACTGTTCAGATCCCCATCCTGACGTTTCACATCCCGATCCTGACTCTTCAGATCCCAATCCCTACTGCTCAGATCCCCATCCTGCCTGTTCAGATCCTGATCCTGACTTTTCATATCCCTATCCTGACTGTTCATATCCCTATCCTAACTGCTCAGATCCCCATCCTGACTGTTCAGATCCCAATCCTGACTGCTCAGATCCCCATCCTGACTCTTCAGATCCCAATCTTGACTGTTCAGATCCCTATCCTGAATGTTCAGATCCCCATCCTGACTGTTCAGATCCCAATCCTGACTGTCCAGATCCCAATCCTGACTGTTCAGATCCCCATCCTGACTGTTCAGATCCCTATCCTGACTGATCAGATCCCATCCTGACTGTTCAGATCCCTATCCTGACTGCTCAGATCCCCATCCTGACTGTTCAGATCCCCATCCTGACTGCTCAGATCCCCATCCTGACTGCTCAGATCCCCATCCTGACTGTTCAGATCCCCATCCTGACTGCTCAGATCCCCATCCTGACTGTTCAGATCCCAATCCTGACTGCTCAGATCCCCATCCTGACTGTTCAGATCCCCATCCTGACTGTTCAGATCCCCATCCTGACTGTTCAGATCCCCATCCTGACTGCTCAGATCCCCATCCTGACTGTTCAGATCCCCATCCTGACTGTTCAGATCCCCATCCTGACTGTTCAGATCCCCATCCTGACTGTTCAGATCCCGATCCTGACTGCTCCGATCCACATCCTGATTGTTCAGA
The DNA here is from genome assembly GCF_017639515.1 of Carcharodon carcharias. Taxonomy (NCBI): domain Eukaryota; kingdom Metazoa; phylum Chordata; class Chondrichthyes; order Lamniformes; family Lamnidae; genus Carcharodon; species Carcharodon carcharias. Next base: position 145,050,678 of record NC_054478.1, on the reverse strand, counting down.
ACCCTATCCTGACTGTTCAGATCCCCATCCTGACTGTTCAGATCCCCATCCTGACTGCTCAGATCCCCATCCTGACTGCTCAGATCCCTATCCTAATTGTTCAGATCCCTATCCTTACTGATCAGATCCCCATCCTGACTGCTTCAGATCCCCATCCTGACTGCTTCAGATCCCATCCTGACTGTTCAGATCCCTATCCTGACTGTTCAGATCCCCATCCTGACTGTTCAGATCCCCATCCTGACTGCTCAGATCCCCATCCTGACTGTTCAGATCCCCATCCTGACTGTTCAGATCCCCATCCTGACTGTTCAGATCACCATCCTGACTGTTCAGATCCCAATCCTGACTGCTCAGATCCCCATCCTGACTGTTCAGATCCCCATCCTGACTGCTCAGATCCCTATCCTGACTGTTCAGATCCCAATCCTGACTCTTCAGATCCCCATCCTGACTGTTCAGATCCCCATCCTGACTGTTCAGATCCCCATCCTGACTGTTCAGATCCCAATCCTGACTGCTCAGATCCCATCCTGACTGTTCAGATCCCTATCCTGACTGCTCAGATCCCCATCCTGACTGTTCAGATCCCTATCCTGACTGATCAGATCCCCCTCCTGAACTGCTTCAGATCCCCATCTGACTGCTCAGATCCCCATCCCTGACTTTCAGATCCCCATCCTGATTGATCAGATCCCCATCCTGACTGTTCAGATCCCCATACTGACTGTTCAGATCCCCATTCTGATTTTCAGATCCCGATCCTGACTGTTCAGATCCCTATCCTGACTGTTCAGATCCCCATCCTGACTGTTCGATCCCTCTCCTAACTGTTCAGATCCCGATCCTGACTTTTCATATCCCTCTCCTGACTGTTCATATCCCCATCCTGACTGCTCAGATCCCCATCCTAGACTGTCAGATCCCCATCCTGACTGTTCAGATCTCCATCCTGACGGGTCAGATCCCCATCCTGACTGCTCAGATCCCCATCCTGACTTCTCAGATCCCCATCCTGACTGTTCAGATCCCAATCCTGATTGTTCAGATCCCAAACCTGACTGTTCAGATCCCCATCCTGACTGCTCAGATCCCCATCCTGACTGTTCAGATCCCACTCCTGACTGTTCAGATCCCCATCCTGACTGTTCAGATCCCTATCCTGACTGTTCAGATCCCCATCCTGACTGTTCAGATCCCAATCCTGACTGTTCAGATCCCCATCCTGACTGTTCAGATCCCCATCCTGACTGTTCAGATCCCCATCCTGACTGTTCAGATCCCAATCCTGACTGTTCAGATCCCTATCCTGACTGCTCAGATCCCTATCCTGACTGTTCAGATCCCCATCCTGACTGCTCAGATCCCTATCCTGACTGTTCAGATCCCCATCCTGACTGCTCAGATCCCTATCCTGACTGTTCAGATCCCCATCCTGACTGTTCAGATCCCAGTCCTGACTGTTCAGATCCCCATCCTGACTGCTCAGATCCCCATCCTGACTGTTCAGATCCCCATCCTGACTGTTCAGATCCCTATCCTGACTGTTCAGATCCCCATCCTGACTGTTCAGATCCCCATCCTGACTGTTCAGATCCCCATCCTGACTGTTCAGATCCCCATCCTGACTGTTCAGATCCCCATCCTGACTGTTCAGATCCCCATCCTGACTGTTCACATCCCGATCCTGACTGTTCAGATCCCCATCCTGACTGTTCAGATCCCCATGCTGACTGTTCAGATCCCTATCCTGACTGTTCAGATCCCCATCCTGACTGTTCAGATCCCTATCCTGACTGCTCAGATCCCCATCCTTACTGTTCAGATCCCCATCCTAAATTTTCAGATCCCATTCCTGACTGTTCAGATCCCCATCCTGACTGTTCAGATCCCCAATCTGACTGTTCAGATCCCCATCATGACTTTTCACATCCCGATCCTGACTGTTCAGATCCCTATCCTGACTGTTCAGATCCCCATCCTGACTGTTCAGATCCCCATCCTGACTGCTCAGGTCCCCATCCTGACTGTTCAGATCCCAATCCTGACTGCTCAGATCCCAATCCTGACTGTTCAGATCCCCATCCTGACTGCTTCAGATCCCATCCTGACTGGTTCAGATCCCATCCTGACTGTTCAGATCCCATCCTGACTGCTCAGATCCCCATCCTGACTGTTCAGATCCCAATCCTGACTGCTCAGATCCCTATCCTGACTGTTCAGATCCCCATCCTGACTGTTCAGATCCCTATCCTGACTGTTCAGATCCCCATCCTGACTGTTCAGATCCCTATCCTGACTGTTCAGATCCCCATCCTGACTGTTCAGATCCGCATCCTGACTGCTCAGATCCCCATCCTGACTGTTCAGATCCCCATCCTGACTGTTCAGATCCCTATCCTGACTGCTCAGATCCCCATCCTGACTGTTCAGATCCCTATCCTGACTGTTCAGATCCCCATCCTGACTGTTCAGATCCCCATCCTGACTGTTCAGATCCCTATCCTGAATGCTCAGATCCCCATCCTGACTGTTCAGATCCCAATCCTGACTGCTCAGATCCCCATCCTGACTGTTCAGATCCCCATCCTGACTGCTCAGATCCCCATCCTGACTGTTCAGATCCCCATCCTGACTGTTCAGATCCCCATCCTGACTGTTCAGATCCCTATCCTGACTGTTCAGATCCCATTCCTGACTGTTCAGATCCCTATCCTGACTGCTCAGATCCCCATCCTGACTGTTCAGATCCCCATCCTGACTGTTCAGATCCCCATCCTGACTGTTCAGATCCCCATCCTGACTGTTCAGATCCCAATCCTGACTGTTCAGATCCCAATCCTGACTGTTCAGATCCCCATCCTGACTGTTCAGATCCCCATCCTGACTGTTCAGATCCCCATCCTGACTGTTCAGATCCCCATCCTGACTGTTCAGATCCCTATCCTGACTGTTCAGATCCCCATCCTGACTGTTCAGATTACCCTTCCTGACTGTTCAGATCCCCATCCTGACTGCTCAGATCCCCATCCTGACTGTTCAGATCCCCATCCTGACTGTTCAGATCCTTCACCTGACTGCTCAGATCCCTATCCTGACTGTTCAGATCCCCATCCTGACTGTTCAGATCCCCATCCTGACTGTTCAGATCCCCATCCTGACTGTTCAGATCCTATCCTGACTGCTCAGATCCCCATCCTGACTGTTCAGATCCCATCCTGACTGTTCAGATCCCATCCTGACTGTTCAGATCCCCATCCTGACTGTTCAGATCCCCATCCTGACTGTTCAGATCCCCATCCTGACTGTTCAGATCCCATCCTGACTGTTCAGATCCCTATCCTGACTGTTCAGATCCCCATCCTGACTGTTCAGATCCCAATCCTGACTGCTCAGATCCCCATCCTGACTGCTCAGATCCCCATCCTGACTGTTCAGATCCCCATCCTGACTGTTCAGATCCCTATCCTGACTGTTCAGATCCCCATCCTGACTGCTCAGATCCCAATCCTGACTGTTCAGATCCCCATCCTGACTGTTCAGATCCCCATCCTGACTGTTCAGGTCCCATCCTGACTGTTCAGATCCCCATCCTGACTGTTCAGATCCCTATCCTGACTGTTCAGATCCCCATCCTGACTCTTCAGATCCCTATCCTGACTGCTCAGATCCCCATCCTGACTGTTCAGATCCCTATCCTGATTGTTCAGATCCCAATCCTGACTGTTCAGATTACCCTTCCTGAATGCTCAGATCCATCTCCTGACTGCTCAGATCCCCATCCTGACTGTTCAGATCCCCATCCTGACTGCTCAGATCCCCATCCTGACTGTTCAGATCCCCATCCTGACTGATCAGATCCCAATCCTGACTGCTCAGATCCCATCCTGACTGTTCAGATCCCCATCCTGACTGTTCAGATCCCAATCCTGACTGTTCAGATCCCAATCCTGACTGTTCAGATCCCCATCCTGACTGTTCAGATCCCCATCCTGACTGTTCAGATCCCCATCCTGACTGTTCAGATCCCCATCCTGACTGTTCAGATCCCCATCCTGACTGTTCACATCCCCATTCCGACTTCTCAGATCCCCATCCTGACTGTTCAGATCCCCATCCTGACTGCTCAGATCCCCATCCTGACTGTTCAGATCCCATCCTGACTGTTCAGATCCCATCCTGACTGTTCAGATCCCCATCCTGACTGTTCAGATCCCAATCCTGACTGTTCAGATCCCCATCCTGACTGCTCAGATCCCCATCCTGACTGTTCAGATCCCTATCCTGACAGGTCAAATCGCTATCCTGACTCTTCAGATCCCCATTCTGACTTTTCAGATCCCTACCCTGACTGTTCAGATACCCATCCTGACTGCTCAGATCCCCATCCTGACTGTTCAGATCCCAATCCTGACTGTTCAGATCCCATTCCTGACTGTTCAGATCCCTATCCTGACTGTTCAGATCCCCATCCTGACTGTTCAGATCCCTCTCCTAACTGCTCAGGCCATGTCCTGACTGTTCAGATCCCTATCCTGACTGCTCAGATCCCCTTCCTGACTGTTCAGATCCCCATCCTGACTGTTCAGATCCCATCCTGACTGTTCAGATCCCCATCCTGACCATTCAGATCCCAATACTAACTGCTCAGATCCCTATCCGGACTGTTCAGATCCCCATCCTGACTGTTCAGATCTCCATCCTGACTGTTCAGATCCCCATCCTGACTGCTCAGATCCCCATCCTGACTGTTCAGATCCCCATCCTGACTGCTCAGATCCCCATCCTGACTGTTCAGATCCCAATCCTGACTGCTCAGATCCCCATCCGGACTGTTCAGATCCCGATCCTGACTTTTCATATCCCTATCCTGACTGTTCATATCCCCTTCCTGACTGCTCAGATCCCCATCCTGACTGTTCAGATCCATATCCTGACTGTTCAGATCCCTATCCTGAATGTTCAGATCCCCATCCTGGCTGTTCAGATCCCCATCCTGACTGTTCAGATCCCCATCCTGACTGTTCAGATCCCCATCCTGACTGTTCAGATCCCCATCCTGACTGTTCAGATCCCCATCCTGACTGCTCAGATCCCTCTTACTGACTGCTCAGATCCCTATCCTGACTGTTCAGATCCCTATCCTGACTGCTCAGATCCCTATCCTGACTGTTCAGATCCCCATCCTGACTGTTCAGATCCCCATCCTGACTGTTCAGATCCTCATCCTGACTGTTCAGATCCCTATCCTGACTGTTCAGATCCCCTCCTGACTGTTCAGATCCCCATCCTGACTGTTCAGATCCCATCCTGACTGTTCAGATCCCATGCTGACTGCTCAGATCCCCATCCTGATTGTTAAGATCCCCTTCCTGATTGTTCAGATCCCCATCCTGACTGTTCAGATCCCGAACCTGACTTTTCATATCCCCATCCTGACTGTTCAGATCCCATCCTGACTGTTCAGATCCCAATCCTGACTGCTTCAGATCCCCCATCTGACTGTTCAGATCCCATTCCTGACTGCTCAGATCCACATCCTGACTGTTCAGATCCCTATCCTGACTCTTCAGATCCCCATCCTGACTGTTCAGATCCCCATCCTGACTGTTCAGATCCCCATCCTGACTGTTCAGATCCCCATCCTGACTGTTCAGATCCCAATCCTGACTGTTCAGATCCCAATCCTGACTGTTCAGATCCCATCCTGACTGTTCAGATCCATCTCCTGACTGATCAGATCCCCATCCTGACTGCTCAGATCCCCATCCTGACTGCTCAGATCCCCATCCTGACTGCTTCAGATCCCTATCCTGACTGCTTCAGATCCCCATCCTGACTGTTCAGATCCCATCCTGACTGTTCAGATCCCCATCCTGACTGTTCAGATCCCAATCCTGACTGTTCAGATCCCCATCCTGACTGCTCAGATCCCCATCCTGACTGCTCAGATCCCCATCCTGACTGTTCAGATCTCCATCCTGACTGTTCAGATCCCCATCCTGACTGCTCAGATCCCCATCCTGACTCTTCAGATCCCCATCCTGACTGTTCAGATCCCATCCTGACTGTTCAGATCCCCATCCTGACTGTTCAGATCCCATCCTGACTGCTCAGATCCCCATCCTGACTGCTTCAGATCCCTATCCTGACTGTTCAGATCCCCATCCTGACTGTTCAGATCCCATCCTGACTGATCAGATCCCAAATCCTGACTGTTCAGATCCCTATCCTGACTGTTCAGATCCTATCCTGACTGTTCAGATCCCCATCCTGACTGCTCAGATCCCCCAATCCTGACTGCTTCAGATCCCCTATTCCTGACTTTTCAGATCCCTATCCTGACTGTTCAGATCCCAATCCTGACTGTTCAGATCCCTTTCCTGACTGTTCAGCTTCCCAATCTGACTGTTCAGATCCTCATCCTGACTGTTCAGATCCCTATCCTGACTCGTTCAGATCCCCATCCAGACTGGTTCAGATCCCGACCCTGACTGTTCAGATCCCCATCCTGACTGTTCAGATCCCAATCCTGACTGTTCAGATCCCCATCCTGACTGTTCAGATCCCCATCCTGACTGCTCAGATCCCCATCCTGACTGTTCAGATCCCCATCCTGACTGCTCAGATCCCTATCCTGACTGTTCAGATCCCCATCCTGACTGTTCAGATCCCTATCCTGACTGTTCAGAATCCCATCCTGACTGTTCAGATCCCCATCCTGACTGCTCAGATCCCCATCCTGATTGTTCAGATCCCCATCCTGACTGTTCAGATCCCCATCCTGACTGTTCAGATCCCATTCCTGACTGTTCAGATCCCCATCCTGACTGTTCAGATCCCCATGCTGACTGCTCAGATCCCTATCCTGACTGTTCAGATCCCTACCTCACAGTTCAGATCCCTATCCTGACTGTTCAGATCCCCATCCTGACTGTTCAGATCCCCATCCTGACTGTTCAGATCCCCATCCTGACTTCTCAGATCCCCATCCTGACTGCTCAGATCCCTATCCTGACTGTTCAGATCCCCATCCTGACTGTTCAGATCCCCATCCTGACTGTTCAGATCCCCATCCTGACTGTTGAGATCCCATCCTGACTGCTCAGATCCAAATCCTGACTATTCAGATCCCTATCCTGACTGTTCAGATCCCACCCTGACTGTTCAGATCCCCATCCTTATTGTCCAGATCCCCTTCCTGACTTTCACATCCCAATCCTGACTGTTTGGATCTCTATCCTGACTGCTCAGATCCCCTTCCTGACTGTTCAGATCCCCATCCTGACTGCTCAGATCCCCATCCTGACTGTTCAGATCCCCATCCTGACTGTTCAGATCCCTATCCTGACTGTTCAGATCCCCATCCTGACTGTTCAGATCCCCATCCTGACTGTTCAGATCCCCATCCTGACTGCTCAGATCCCCATCCTGACTGTTCAGATCCCCATCCTGACTGTTCAGATCCCAATCCTGACTGTTCAGATCCCCATCCTGACTGCTCAGATCCCCATCCTGACTGTTCAGATCCCATCCTGACTGTTGAGATCCCTATCCTGACTGTTCTGATCCCTCTCCTGACAGGTAAGATCCCTATCCTGACTCATCAGATCCCCATCCTGACTTTTTAAATCCTATCCTGACTGTTCAGATCCTCATCCTCACTGCTCAGATCCCCATCCTGACTGTTCAGATCCCTCTCCTGACTGTTCAGATCCCTACCTCACAGCTCAGATCCCTATCGTGACTGTTCAGATCCCCATTCTGATTTTCAGATCCCTATCATGACTGTTCAGATCCCCATCCTGACTGCTCAGATCCCTATCCTGACTGTTCAGATCGCCATTCTGACATTTCACATCCAGACCCTGACTGTTCAGGTCCCATCCTGACTGTCGAGATCCCCATCCTGACTGTTCAGATCCCTATCCTGACTCTTCAGATCCCCATCCTGACTGTTCAGATCCCCATCCTAACTGCTCACATCCCTCTACTGACTGCTCAGATCCCTATTCTGACTGCTCATATCCCCATCCTGACTGTTCAGATCCCCATCCTGACTGTTGAGATCCCTATCCTCACTGTTCTGATCCCTATCCTGACAGCTAGGATTCCTCTCCTGACTGTTCAGATCCCATCCTGACTGCTCAGATACCTATCCTGACTGTTCAGATCCCCATCCTGACTGCTCAATCCCCACTCCTGACTGTTCAGATCCCATCCTGACTGCTCAGATCCCATCCTGACTGTTCAGATCCCCATCCTGACTTTTCAGATCCCAATCCTGACTGTTCAGATTCCCATCATGATTGCTCAGATCCTCATCCTGACTGCTCAGATCCCCATCCTGACTGTTCAGATCCCCATCCTGACTGTTCAGATCCCTATCCTGACTGCTCAGATCCCCATCCTGACTGTTCAGATCCCCAACCTCACTGTTCAGATACCTATCCTGACTGTTCAGATCCCTATCCTTACTGCTCAGATCATCATCCTGACTGTTCAGATCCATATCCTGAATGTTCAGATCCCTATCCTGACTTTCAGATCCCCATCCTGACTGTTCAGATCCCAGTCTGACTGCTCAGAGCCCATCCTGACTGTGCAGATCCCCATCCTGACTGCTCAGATCCTCTCCTGACTGCTCAGATCCCCATCCTGACTCTTCAGATCCCAATCCTGACTGCTCAGATCCCAATCTGGACTGTTCAGATCCCGATCCTGACTGCTCAGATCCCCGTCCTGACTCTTCAGACCTCAATCCTGACTGCTCAGATCCCCATCCTGACTGTTCAGATCCCAATCCTGACTGCTCAGATCCCCATCCTGACTGTTCAGATCCCAATCCTGACTGCTCAGATCCCCATCCGGACTGTTCAGATCCTGATCCTGACTTTTCATATCCCTCTCCTGACTGTTCAGATCCCCATCCTGACTGCTCAGATCCCTATCCTGACTGTTCAGATCCCTATCCTGACTGTTCATATTCCTTTCTTGACTGTTCAGATCCCTATCCTGACTGTTCAGGCCACGTCCTGACTGTTCAGATCCCCATCCTGACTGTTCAGATCCCTATCCTGACTGTTCAGATCCCTATCCGGACTGCTCAGATCCCCATCCTGACTGTACTGATCCCTATCCTGACAGCTCAGATACCTATCATTACTGTTCAGATCCCCATCCTAAATTTTCAGATCCCATTCCTGACTGTTCAGATCCCAGTCCTGACTCTACAGATCCCCATCCTCACTGTTCAGATCCCTATCCTGACTGTTCAGATCCCTATCCTTACCGTTCAGATCCCCATCCTTATTGTCCAGATCCCCATCCTGACTGTTCAGATCCCCATCCTGACTGCTTCAGATCCCATCCTGACTGTTCATATCCCAATCTTGACTGTTCAGATCCCTATCCTGACGGTTCAGATCCCTATCCTGACTGTTCAGATCCTCATCCTGACTGTTCAGATCCCTATCCTGAATGTTCAGATCCCAATCCTGACAGCTCAAATCGCTATCCTGAGAGTTCTGATCACCATTCTGACTTTTCAGATCCCTACCCTGACTGTTCAGATCCCCATCCTGACTGTTCAGATCCCTATCCTGACTGTTCAGTTCCCCATCCTGACTGTTCAGATCCCGATCCTGACTGTTCAGATCCCCATCCTGACTGTTCAGATCCCTATCCTGACTGCTTCAGATCCCCATCCTGACTGCTCAGATCCCATCCTGACTGTTCAGATCCCAATCCTGACTGTTCAGATGCCCATCCTGAGTGTTCAGATCCCCATCCTCACTTCTCAGATCCCTATCCTGACTGTTCAGATCGCCATCCTGACTGTTCAGATCCCCATCCTGACTGTTCAGATCCCCATCCTGACTTTTCAGATCCCTATCCTGACTGTTCAGATCCCCATCCTGACTGCTCAGATCCCTATCCTGACTGTTCAGATCCCCATCCTGACTGTTCAGATCCCCATCCTGACTATTCAGATCCCTCTTCTAACTGGTCAGGCCGCATCCTGACTGTTCAGATCCCAATCCTGACTGCTCAGATCCCCATCCTGACCATTCAGATTCCAGTCCTGACTGCTCAGATCCCCATCCTGACTGTTCAGATCCCCATCCTGACTGTTCAGATCTCCATCCTGACTGTTCAGATCCCCATCCTGACTGCTCAGATCCCCATCCTGACTTCTCAGATCCCCATCCTGACTGTTCAGATCCCCATCCTGAATGCTCAGATCCCCATCCTGACTGTTCAGATCCCTATCCTGATTGTTCAGATCCCAATCCTGACTTTTCAGATCCCCATCCTGACTGTTCAGATCCACATCCTGATTGCTCAGATCCCTATCCTGACTGCTCAGATCCCAATCCTGACTGTTCAGATCGCCATCTGACTGTTCAGATCCCATGCCTGATGTTCAGATCCCCATCCTGAGCTGTTCAGATCTCCATCCTGACTGTTCAGATCCCCATCCTGACTGCTCAGATCCCATCCTGACTGTTCAGATCCCAATCCTGACTGTTCAGATCCCCTATCCTGACTGTTCAGATCCCAATCCTGATGGTCAGATCCCAATCTGACTCTTCAGATCCCATATCCTGACTGCTCAGAATCCCTATCCTGACTGTTCAGATCCCAATCCTGACTGCTCAGATCCCCATCCTGAACTGTTCAGATCCCATCCTGACTGTTCAGATCCCCAATCCTGACTGTTCAGATCCCTATCCTGACTGTTCAGATCCCATCCTGACTGCTTCAGATCCCTCATCCTGACTGTTCAGATCCCCATCCTGACTTTTCATATCCCTCTCCTGACTGTTCAGATCCCCATCCTGACTGTTCAGATCCCTATCCTGACTGTTCAGATCCCAATCCTGACTGTTCAGATCCCAATCTTGACTGTTCAGATCCCTATCCTGACTGTTCAGATCCCTATCCTGGCTGTTCAGATCCTCATCCTGACTGTTCAGATCCCAATCCTGACTGTTCAGATCCCAATGCTGGCGTTTCAGATCCCAATCCTGACTGTTCAGATCCCCATCCTGACTGCTCAGATCCTCATTCCTGACTGTTCAGATCCTCATCCTGACTGTTCAGATCCCTATCCTGACTGTTCAGATCCCTATCCTGACTGCTCAGATCCCTATCCTGACTGTTCAGATCCCCATCCTGACTGTTCAGATCCCCATCCTGACTGTTCAGATCCCCATCCTGACTGTTCAGATCCCCATCCTGACTGTTCAGATCCCATCCTGACTGTTCAGATCCCATCCTGACTGTTCAGATCCCCATCCTGACTGTTCAGATCCCCATCCTGACTGTTCAGATCCCATCCTGACTGTTCAGATCCCATCCTGACTGTTCAGATCCCAATCCTGACTGTTCAGATCCACATCCTGACTGTTCAGATCCCAATCCTGACTGCTCAGATCCCCATCCTGACTGTTCAGATCCCAATCCTGACTGTTCAGATCCCCATCCTGACTGTTCAGATCCCAATCCTGACTGCTCAGATCCCTATCCTGACTGTTCAGATCCCAATCCTGACTGTTCAGATCCCAATCCTGACTGTTCAGATCCCAATCCTGACTGTTCAGATCCCCATCCTGACTGTTCAGATCCCCATCCTGACTGTTCAGATCCCCATCCTGACTGTTCAGATCCCCATCCTGACTGTTCAGATCCCCATCCTGACTGTTCAGATCCCTATCCTGACTGTTCAGATCCCCATCCTGACTGTTCAGATCCCAATCCTGACTGTTCAGATCCCCATCCTGACTGCTCAGATCCTAATCCTGACTGTTCAGATCCACATCCTGACTGTTGAGATCCCTATCCTGACTGTTCAGATCCCCATCCTGACTGTTCAGATCCCATTCCTGACTGTTCAGATCCCATCCTGACTGTTCAGATCCCAACCTGACTGTTCAGATCCCCATCCTGACTGCTCAGATCCTTCTCCTGACTGCTCAGATCCCTATCCTGACTGTTCAGATCCCCATCCTGACTGCTCAGATCCCTATCCTAACTGTTCAGATCCCCATCCTGGCTCTTCAGATCCCAGTCCTGACTGTTCAGATCCCTATCCTGACTGCTCAGGTCTCTATCCTGACTGTTCAGATCCCCATCCTGACTGCTCAGATCCTTATCCTGACTCTTCAGATCCCCATCCTGACTGCTCAGATCCCCATCCTGACTGTTCAGATCCCCATCCTGACTGTTCAGATCCCACTCCTGACTGTTCAGAACCCTCTCCTGACTGCTCAGATCCCCATCCTGACTGTTCAGATCCCCATCCTGACTGTTCAGATCCCCATCCTGACTGTTCAGATCCCCATCCTGACTCTTCAGATCCCCATCCTGACTGTTCAGATCCCCATCCTGACTGTTCAGATCCCCATCCTGACTGTTCAGATCCCCATCCTGACTGTTCAGATCCCTATCCTGACTGTTCAGATCCCCATCCTGACTGTTCAGATCCCATCCTGACTGCTTCAGATCCCAATCCTGACTGTTCAGATCCCATCCTGACTGCTCAGATCCCATCCTGACTGTTCAGATCCCATCCTGACTGTTCAGATCCCTATCCTGACTGTTCAGATCCCCATCCTGACTGTTCAGATCCCAATCCTGACTGTTCAGATCCCCATCCTGACTGTCCAGATCCCCATCCTGACTGTTCAGATCCCATCCTGACTGTTCAGATCCCATCCTGACTGCTCAGATCCCTATCCTGACTGTTCAGATCCCATCCTGACTTTTCATATCCCCATCCTGACTGTTCAGATCCCAATCCTGACTGCTCAGATCCCCATCCTGACTGTTCAGATCCCAATCCTGACTGTTCAGATCCCAACCGGACTGTTCAGATCCCGATCCTGACTGTTCAGATCCCAATCCTGACTGTTCAGATCCCCATCCTGACTGTTCAGATCCCATCCTGACTGTTCAGATCCCATCCTGACTGTTCAGATCCCATCCTGACTGTTCAGATCCCTATCCTGACTGTTCAGATCCCATCCTGACTGTTCAGATCCCATCCTGACTGTTCAGATCCCCATCCTGACTGTTCAGATCCCCATCCTGACTGTTCAGATCCCATCCTGACTGTTCAGATCCCATCCTGACTGTTCAGATCCCAATCCTGACTGTTCAGATCCCATCCTGACTGCTCAGATCCCCATCCTGACTGTTCAGATCCCAATCCTGACTGTTCAGATCACCATCCTGACTGTTCAGGTCTCTATCCTGACTGTTCAGATCCCATCCAGACTGCTCAGATCCCTATCCTGACTCTTCACATCCCCATCCTGACTGCTCAGATCCCTGTCCTGACTTCTCAGATCCCCATCCTGACTTCTCAGATCCCTATCCTGACTGCTCAGATCCCCATCCTCACTGTTCAGATCCCAATCCTGACTGTTCAGATTCCCATCCTGACTGCTCAGATCCTCATCCTCACTGCTCAGATCCCCATCCTGACTGTTCAGATCCCAATCCTGACTGTTCAGATCCCAATCCTGACTGCTCAGATCCTATCCTGACTGCTCAGATCCCCATCCTGACTGTTCAGATCCCTATCCGGACTGCTCAGATCCCCATCCTGACTGTTCAGATCCTCATCCTGACTGTTCAGATCCCTATCCTGACTGTTCAGATCCCAATCCTGACTTTTCAGATCCCCATCCTGACTGTTCAGATCCACATCCTGATTGCTCAGATCCCTATCCTGACTGCTCAGATCCCATCCTGACTGTTCAGATCCCTTTCCTGACTGTTCAGATCCCTCTCCTGACTGTTCAGATCCCCATCCTGACTGCTCAGATCCCTATCCTGACTGTTCATTCCCAATCCTTACTGTTCATATTCCTTTCTTGACTGTTCAGATCCCTATCCTGACTGTTCAGATCCCTATCCTGACTGTTCAGATCCCCATCCTGACTGTTCAGATCCCCATCCTGACTGTTCATATCCCCATCCTGACTGTTCTGATGCCTATCATGACTGTTCAGATCCCCAAATTGACAGCTCAGATCTCTATCCTGACTGTTCAGATCCCCATCCTGACTGCTCAGATCCCTATCCTGACTGTTCAGATCCCCATCCTGACTGTTCAGATCCCCATCCTGACTGCTCAGATCCCCATCCTGACTGTTCAGATCCCCATCCTGACTTTTCAGATCCCTATCCTAACTGGTCAGGCCACGTCCTGACTGTTCAGATCGCCATCCTGACTGTTCAGATCCCTATCCTGACTGTTCAGATCCCATCCTGACTGTTCAGATCCCATCCTGACTGCTCAGATCCCCATCCTGACTGTTCAGATCCCTATCCTGACTGTTCAGATCCCCATCCTGACTGTTCAGATCCCAATCCTGACTGTTCAGATCCCAATCCTGACTGCTCAGATCCCCATCCTGACTGTTCAGATCCCGATCCTGACTGTTCAGATCCTCATCCTGACTGTTCAGATCCCAATCCTGACTGTTCAGATCCCCATCCTGACTGCTCAGATCCCATCTGACTGCTCAGATCCCATCCTGACTGTTCAGATCCCGATCCTGACTGCTCAGATCTCTAATCCTGACTGTTCAGATCCCCATCCTGACAGCTCAGATACCCATCCTGACTGCTCAGATCCCTGTCCTGACTGCTCAGAGCCCCAAAGTGACTGTTCTGATCCTGATCCTGACTGTTCAGATCCCTATCCTGACTGTTCAGATCCCCATCCTGACTGTTCGATCCCTCTCCTAACTGGTCAGGCCGCGTCCTGACTGTTCAGATCCCCATCCTGACTGCTCAGATCCCCATCCTGACTGCTCAGATCCCCATCCTGACCTGTTCAGATCCCTATCCTGACTTCTCAGATCCCCATCTGACTGTTCAGATCCTATCCTGAACTGCTCAGATCCCAATCCTGACTGTTCAGATCCCATCCTGACTGCTCCGATCCCTCTCCTGACTGCTTCAGATCCCTATCTGACTGTTCAGATCCCAATCCTGACTGTCAGATCCCTATCCTGCCTGTTCAGATCCCATCTGGACTGTTCAGATCCCATTCCTGACTGTTCAGATCCCCATCCTGACTGTTCAGATCCCAATCCTGACTGTTCAGATCCCCATCCTGACTGCTCAGATCCTCATCCTGACTGTTCAGATCCTCATCCTGACTGTTGAGATCCCTATCCTGACTGTTCAGATCCCTATCCTGACAGGTCAGATCCCTATCCTGAATGCTCAGATCCCCATTCTGACTGTTCAGATCCCCATCCTGACTGTTCAGATCCCAATCCTGACTGTTCAGATCCCCATCCTGACTGTTCAGATCCCTCTCCTAACTCGTCAGGCCACGTCCTGACTGTTCAGATCCCCATCCTGACTGTTCAGATCCCTCTCCTAACTGGTCAGGCCACGTCCTGACTGTTCAGATCGCCATCCTGACTGTTCAGATCCCTCTCCTAACTGGTCAGGCCACGTCCTGACTGCTCAGATCCCGATCCTGACTGCTCAGATCCTCATCCTGACTTCTCAGATCCCTATCCTGACTGCTCAGATCCCTATCCTGACTGTTCAGATCCCAATCTGACTGTTCAGATCCCATCCTGACTGTTCAATCCCCATCCTGACTGTTCAGATCCCAATCCTGACTGTTCAGATCCCCATCCTGACTGTTCAGATCCCGATCCTGACTGTTCAGATCCCTATCCTGACTGTTCAGATCCCCATCCTGACTGCTCAGATCCCCATCCCTGACTGTTCAGATCCCAATCCTGACTGTTCAATCCCCATCCTGACTCTTCAGATCCCATCCTGACTGCTCAGATCCCATCCTGACTGTTCAGATCCCCTATCCTGACTGTTCAGATCCCCATCCTGACTGTTCATATCCCAATTCTGACTGCTCAGATCCCCATCCTGACTTTTCACATCCCGATCCTGACTGTTCAGATCCCCATCCTGACTGTTCAGATTCCGATCCTGACTGTTCAGATCCCCATCCTGACTGTTCAGATCCCCATCCTGACTGTTCAGATCCCCATCCTGACTGCTCAGATCCCTATCCTGACTGTTCAGATCCCCATCCTGACTGTTCAGATCCCTATCCTAACTGGTCATCCCCATCCTGACTGTTCAGATCCCCATCCTGACTGCTCAGATCCTCATCCTGACTTCTCAGATCCCCATCCTGACTGTTCTGATCCCCATCCTGACGGGTCAGATCCCCATCCTGACTGCTCAGATCCCCATCCTGACTTCTCAGATCCCCATCCTGACTGTTCAGATCCCCATCCTGACTGCTCAGATCCCAATCCAGACTGTTCAGATCCCCATCCTGACTGTTCAGATCCCCATCCTGACTGTTCAGATCCCCATCCTGACTGTTCAGATCCCAATCCTGACTGTTCAGATCCCCATCCTGACTGTTCAGATCCCCATCCTGACTGTTCAGATCCCCATCCTGACTGTTCAGATCCCCATCCTGACTGTTCAATTCCCCATCCTGACTGTTCAGATCCCAATCTTGACTGTTCAGATCCCCATCCTGACTGTTCAGATCCCTATCCTGAATGCTCAGATCCCCATCCTGACTGTTCAGATCCCCATCCTGACTGTTCAGATCCCCATCCTGACTGTTCAGATCCCAATCCTGACTGTTCAGATCCCCATCCTGACTGTTCAGATCCCAATCCTGACTGTTCAGATCCCTATCCTGACTGTTCAGATCCCACGTCCTGACTGCTCAGATCCCAATCCTGACTGCTCAGATCCCTATCCTGACTGCTTCAGATCCCTATCCTGCTGTTCAGATCCCATCCTGACTGCTCAGATCCCTATCCTGACTGTCAGATCCCCATCCTGACTGCTTCAGATCCCAATCCTGACTGCTCAGATCCCTATCCTGACTGCTCAGATCTCGATCCTGACTGTTCAGATCCCCATCCGGACTGCTCTGATCCCTATCCTCACTCTTCAGATCCCCATCCTGACTGCTCAGATCCCTGTCCTGACTGTTCAGATCCCAATCCTGACTGTTCAGATCCCCATCCTGACTGTTCAGATCCCAATCCTGACTGTCCAGATCCCCAGCCTGACTGTTCACATCCCCATCCCGACTTCTCAGATCCCCATCCTGACTGTTCAGATCCCCATCCTGACTGTTCAGATCCACATCCTGACTGTTCAGATTCCCATCCTGACTGTTCAGATCCCATCCTGACTGCTTCAGATCCCATCCTGACTGTTCAGATCCCCATCCTGACTGTTGAGTTCCCCATCCTGACTGTTCAGATCCCTATCCTGACTCTTCAGATCCCCATCCTGACTGTTCAGATCCCCATCCTGACTGTTCAGATCCCCATCCTGACTGCTCAGATCCCCATCCTGACTGTTCAGATCCCAATCCTGACTGCTCAGATCCCCATCCTGACTGTTCAGATCCCTATCCTGACTGTTCAGATCCCTATCCTGACTGTTCAGATCCCTATCCTGGCTGTTCAGATCCCCATCCTGACTGTTCAGATCCCAATCCTGACTGTTCATATCCCCATCCTGACTGTTCAGATCCCCATCCTGACTGTTCAGATCCCATCCTGACTGTTCAGATCCCCATCCTGACTGTTCAGAACCCAATCCTGACTGTTCAGACTCCCATCCTGACTGCTCAGATCCCCATCCTGACTGCTCAGATCCCATCCTGACTGTTCAGATCCCATCCTGACTGTTCAGATCCCATCCTGACTGTTCAGATCCCAATCCTGACTGTTCAGATCCCATCCTGACTGTCAGACCCAATCCTGACTGCTCAGATCCTATCCTGACTGCTCAGATCCCCATCCTGTCTGCTCAGATCCCTATCCTGACTGTTCAGATCCCCATCCTGACTGTTCAGATCCCCATCCTGACTGTTCAGATCCCTATCCTGACTGCTCAGATCCCCATCCTGTCTGCTCAGATCCCTATCCTGACTGTTCAGATTACTATCCTGACTGTTCAGATCCCTATCCTTACTGTTCAGATCCCCATCCTTACTGTCCAGATCCCCATCCTGACTGTTCACATCCCCATCCTGACTTCTCAGATCCCTATCCTGACTGTTCAGATCCCCATCCTGACTGTTCAGATCCCCATCCTGACTGCTCATATCCCTATCCTGACTGCTCAGATCCCTATCCTGACTATTCAGATCCCAATCCTGACTGTTCAGATTCCCATCCTGACTGCTCAGATCCTCATCCTCACTGTTCAGATCCTCATCCTGACTGTTCAGATCCCCTATCCTGACTCTTCAGATCCCATCCCTGACTTGTTCAGATCCCACCTGACTGCTCAGATCCCCATCCTGACTGTTCAGTTCCCCATCCTGACTGTTCAGATCCCAATCCTAACTGTTCAGATCCCAATCCTGACTGTTCAGATCCCCATCCTGACTGTTCAGATCCCCATCCTGACTGCTCAGATCCCCATCCTGACTCTTCAGATCCCAATCCTGACTGCTCAGATCCCCATCCTGACTGTTCAGATCCCCATCCTGACTGCTCAGATCCCCATCCTGACTCTTCAGATCCCAATCCTGACTGCTCAGATCCCCATCCTGACTGTCAGATCCCAATCCGATTCCCCCTCAACTGACTCCCAACCCCAGACCCTGTCAGACCTCAATCAGTCCTGATCAGATCACACCTCCCCATCCATTCCTCATTCTCTGATCCTCTCCTGCAGATCAACCCTTCCTGACTGTTCATCCCCATCCTGATGTTCAGATCCCTTCCTGTGTCACAGATCCCCATCCTGACTGTTCAGACCCAATCCTGACTGTTCAGATCCCCACCTGACTGTTCCCATCCCGATCCTGACTGTTCCATCCCCCATCCTGACTGTTCAGATCCCCATCCTGACTGTTCAGATCCCCATCCTGACTGTTCATCAGATCCCAATCCTGACTGTTCAGATCCCCATCCTGACTGTTCAGATCCCCATCCTGACTGTTCAGATCCCAATCCTGACTGTTCAGATCCCATCCTGACTGTTCAGATCCCATCCTGACTGTTCAGATCCCCATCCTGACTGTTCAGATCCCCATCCTGACTGCTCAGATCCCCATCCTGACTGTTCAGATCCCAATCACAACGGTTCAGATCCCCATCCTGACTGTTCAGATCCCTTCCTGACTGTTCAGATCCCAATCCTGACTGTTCAGATCCCCATGCTGACTGTTCAGATCCCTATCCTGACTGCTCAGATCCCCATCCTGACTGTTCAGATCCCTATCCAGACTGCTCAGATCCCCATCCTGACTGTTCAGATCCCCATCCTGACTGTTCAGATCCCCATCCTGACTGTTCAGATCCCTATCCGGAGTGTTCAGATCCCCATCCTAACTGTTCAGATCGCTATCGTGACTGTTCAGATCCCCATTTCGACTGCTCAGATCCCCATCCTGACTGTTCAGATCCCCATCCTGAACTGTTCAGATATCAAACTGACTGTTCAGATCCCCAACCTGACTGCTCAGATCCGTCTCCTGACTGCTCAGATCCCCATCCTGACTGTTCAGATTCCCATCCTGATGGCGCAGATCCCCATCCTGACTGCTCAGATCCCCATCCTGACTGCTCAGATCCCTATCCTGACTGTTCAGATCCCCATCCCTGACTGCTTCAGATCCCCATCCTGACTGTTCAGATCCCAATCCTGACTGCTTCAGATCCCTATCCTGACTGTTCAGATCCCCATCCTGACTGTTCAGATCCCAGTCCTGACTGTTCAGATCCCAATCCTGACTGTTCAGATCCCAATCCTGACTGTTCAGATCCCTATCCTGACTGTTCAGATCCCTATCCTGACAGCTCAGATCCCTATCCTGACTGTTCAGATCTCCATTCTGACTGTTCAGATCCCAATCTGGACTCGTTCAGATCCCATCCTGAACTCGTTCAGATCCCTAACCTGGCTGTTTCAGATCCCCATCCTGCCTGTTCAGATCCCAGATCCTGACTGTTCATATCCCTATCCTGACTGTTCAGATCCCTCATCCTGACCTTTCAGATCCCCATCCTGACTCTTCAGATCCCATCCTGACTGTTCAGATCCCTCATGCCTGACTGTTCAGATCCCTATCCTGACTGTTCATGATCCTCCTCCTGACTGTCAGATCCCTATCCTGACTGCTCAGATCCTCATCCTGACTGCTCAGATCCCTATCCTTACTGTTCAGATCCCCATCCTGACTGTTCAGATCCCGATCCTGACTCTTCAGATCCCCATCCTGACTTTTCAAATCCCTTTCCTGACTGTTCAGTTCCCCATCCTGACTGTTCAGATCCCCATCCTGACTTTTCTGATGCCTATCCTGACGGCTCAGATCCCCATCCTGACTGCTCAGATCCCTATCCTGACTGTTCAGATCCCTATCCTGACTGTTCAGATCTCCATCCTGACTGTTCAGATCCCTATCCTGACTGCTCAGATCCCCATCCTGACTGTTCAGATCCCCATCCTGACTGTTCAGATCCCCATCCTGACTGTTCAGATCCCCATCCTGACTGTTCAGATCCCCATCCTGACTGTTCAGATCCCTATCCTGACTGTTCAGATCCCCATCCTGACTGTTCAGATCCCCATCCTGACTGTTCAGATCCCCATCCTGACTCTTCAGATCCCTATCCTGACTGTTCAGATCCCCAACCTGACTGCTCAGATCCCTATCCTGACTGTTCAGATTCTCATCCTGACTGTTCAGATCCCTATCCTGACTGTTCAGATCCCTATCCTGACTGCTCAGATCCCCATCCTGACTGTTCAGATCCCCATCCTGACTGTTCAGATCCCCATCCTGACTGTTCAGAACCCAATCCTGACTGCTCAGATCCTATCCTGACTGCTCAGATCCCCATCCTGACTTTTCACGTCCCGATCCTGACTGTTCAGATCCCCATCCTGACTGTTCAGATCCCCATCCTGACTGTTTAGATCCCCATCCTGACTGTTCAGATCCCCATCCTGACTGTTCAGATCACCATCCTGACTGCTCAGATCCCCATCCTGACTGTTCAGATCCCCATCCTGACTGCTCAGATCCCCATCCTGACTGTTCAGATCCCCATCCTGACTGTTCAGATCCCCATCCTGACTGCTCAGATCCCCATCCTGACTCTTCAGATCCCAATCCTGACTGCTCAGATCCCCATCCGGACTGTTCAGATCCCGATCCTGACTGCTCAGATCCCCATCCTGACTCTTCAGATCCCAATCCTGACTGCTCAGATCCCCATCCTGACTGTTCAGATCCCAATCCTGACTGCTCAGATCCCCATCCTGACTCTTCAGATCCCAATCCTGACTGCTCAGATCCCCATCCGGCCTGTTCAGATCCTGATCCTGACTTTTCATATCCCTATCCTGACTGTTCATATCCCCATCCTGACTGCTCAGATCCCCATCCTGACTGTTCAGATCCCAATCTTGACTGTTCAGATCCCTATCCTGAATGTTCAGATCCCTATCCTGGCTGTTCAGGTCCCCATCCTGACTGTTCAGATCCCAATCCTGACTGTTCAGATCCCCATCTTGACTGTTCAGATCCCAATCCTGTCTGTTCAAGTTCCCCTCCTGACTGCTCAGATCCTCATCCTGACTGTTCAGATCCCTATCCTGACTGTTCTGTTCCCTATCCTGACAGCTCAGATCCCTATCCGTACTGTTCAGATTCCCATTCTGACTTTTCAGATCCCTGTCCTGACTGTTCAGATTCCCATCCTGATTGCTCAGATCCCTATCCTGACTGTTCAGATCCCCATCCTGACTTTTCACATCCCGATCCTGACTGTTCAGATCCCCATCCTGACTGTTCAGATCCCCATCCTGACTGTTCAGATCCCCATCCTGACTTTTCAGATCCCAATCCTCACTGTTCAGATCCCCATCCTGACTGTTCAGATCCCCATCCTTACTGTTCAGATCCCAATCCTGTCTGTTCAGATCCCAAAGCTGATTCTTCAGATCCCCATCCTGACTGTTCCGATCCCCAAACTGACTGTCCAGTTCCCCATCCTGACTGCTCAGATCCCCATCCTGACTGTTCTGATCCCAATCCCAACGGTTCAGATCCCCATCCTGACTGTTCAGATCCCCTTCCTGACTGTTCAGATCCCAATCCTGACTCTTCAGATCCCCATCCTGACTGTTCAGATCCTCATTCTCACTGCTCAGATCCTCATCCTGACTGTTCAGATCCCAATCCTGACTGTTCAGATCCCCATCCTGACTGCTCAGATCCCCATCCTGACTGTTCAGATCCCCATCCTGACTGTTCAGATCCCATCCTGACTGTTCAGATCCCAATCCTGACTGTTCAGATCCCAATCCTGACTGTTCAGATCCCATCCTGACCTTTTCAGATCCCAATCCTGACTGTTCAGATCCCAATCCTGACTGTTCAGATCCCCATCCTGACTGTTCAGATCCCTATCCTGACTGTTCAGATGCTAATCCTGACTGTTCAGATCCCAATCCTGACTGTTCAGATCCCCATCCTGACTGTTCAGATCCCATTCCTGACTGTTCAGATCCCCATCCTGACTGTTCAGATCCCAATCCTGACTGTTCAGATCCCCATCCTGACTGTTCAGATCCCCATCCTGACTGTTCAGATCCCCATCCTGACTGCTCAGATCCCCATCCTGACTGTTCAGATCCCCATCCTGACTGCTCAGATCCCCATCCTGACTGCTCAGATCCTCATCCTGACTGTTCAGATCCCTATCCTGACTGTTCAGATCCCTATCCTGACTGTTCAGATCCCCATCCTGACTTTTCACATCCCGATCCTGACTGTTCAGATCCCATCCTGACTATTCAGATCCCCATCCTGATTGTTCAGATCCCCATCCTGACTGTTCAGATCCTGAACCTGACAATTCATTCCCCATCCTGAGTGTCCAGATCTCGTTCCTGACTGTTCACATCCCCATCCTGACTTCTCAGATCCCTATCCTCACTGCTCAGATCCCCATCTTAACTGTTCAGATCCCAATCCTGACTGTTCTGATTCCCATCCTGACTGCTCAGATCCTCATCCTCACTGCCCAGATCCTCATCCTGACTGTTCCGATCCTCATCCTCACTGTTCAGATCCCTATCCTGACAGCTCAGATCCCCATCCTGACTGTTCAGATCCCCATTCTGACTGTTCAAATCCCCATTCTGACTTTTCAGATGCCTATCCTGACTGTTCAGATCCCCATCCTGACTGCTCAGATCCCCATCCTGACTTTTCACATCCTGATCCTGACTCTTCAGATCCCCATCATGACTGTTGAGATCCCCATCCTGACTGTTCAGATCCCAATCCTGACTGCTCAGATCCCCATCCTGACTGTTCAGATCCCCATCCTGATTGTTCAGATCCCCATCCTGACTTGTTCAGATCCCCATCCTGACTGCTCAGATCCCTTTCCTGACTGCTCAGATCCCTATCCTGACTGTTCAGATCCCCATACTGACTGTTCAGATCCCTTTCCTGACTGTTCAGATCCCTCTCCTGACTGTTCAGATCCCTCTCGTGACTGCTCAGGCCCCATCCTGACTCTTCAGATCCCATCCTGACTTTTCAGATCCCCATCCTGATTGTTCAGATCCCCTTCCTGACTGTTCTGATCCCCATCCTGATTGTTCAGATCCCCATCCTGACTGTTCAGATCCCGATCCTGACTTTTGATATCCCCATCCTGACTGTTCAGATCCCCATCCTGACTGCTCAGATCCCTTTCCTGACGGCTCAGATCCCTATCCTGACTGTTCAGATCCCCATCCTGACTGTTCAGATCCCTTTCCTGACTGTTCAGATCCCTCTCCTGACGGTTCAGATCCCTCTCGTGACTGCTCAGATCCCCATCCTGACTCTTCAGATCCCCATCCTGACTTGTCAAATCCCTATCCTGACTGTTCAGTTCCCCATCCTGACTGTTCTGATCCCCATCCTGACTGTTCAGATCGCCATCCTGACTGTTCAGATCCCGATCCTGACTTTTCAGATCCCCATCCTGACTGTTCGATCCCTCTCCTAACTGTTCAGATCCCCATCCTGGCTCTTCAGATCCCCATCCTGACTGTTCAGATCCCATCCTGACTGTTCAGATCACCATCCTGACTGCTCAGATCCCCATCCTGACTGTTCAGATCCCATTCCCTGACAGCTCAGATCACCATCCTGACTGTTCAGATCCCCATCCTGACTGTTCAGATCCCCATCCTGACTGCTCAGATCCCATCCTGACTCTTCAGATCCCAATCCTGACTGCTCAGATCCCCATCCGGACTGTTCAGTTCCCGATCCTGACTGCTCAGATCCCCATCCTGACTCTTCAGATCCCAATCCTGACTGCTCAGATCCCCATCCTGACTGTTCAGATCCCAATCCTGACTGCTCAGATCCCCATCCTGACTCTTCAGATCCCAATCCTGACTGCTCAGATCCCCATCCGGCCTGTTCAGATCCTGATCCTGACTTTTCATATCCCTATCCTGACTGTTCATATCCCTATCCTGACTGCTCAGATCCCCATCCTGACTGTTCAGATCCCAATCTTGACTGTTCAGATCCCTATCCTGAATGTTCAGATCCCTATCCTGAATGTTCAGGTCCCCATCCTGACTGTTCAGATCCCAATCCTGACTGTTCAGATCCCCATCTTGACTGTTCAGATCCCAATCCTGTCTTTTCAAGTTCCCATCCTGACTGCTCAGATGCTCATCCTGACTGTTCAGATCCCTATCCTGACTGTTCTGTTCCCCATCCTGACAGCTCAGATCCCTATCCGTACTGTTCAGATTCCCATTCTGACTTTTCAGATCCCTGTCCTGACTGTTCAGTTCCCCATCCTGATTGCTCAGATCCCTATCCTGACTGTTCAGATCCCCATCCTGACTTTTCACATCCCGATCCTGACTGTTCAGATCCCCATCCTGACTGTTCAGATCCCCATCCTGACTGTTCAGATCCCCATCCTGACTTTTCAGATCCCAATCCTCACTGTTCAGATCCCCATCCTGACTGTTCAGATCCCCATCCTTACTGTTCAGATCCCAATCCTGTCTGTTCAGATCCCAAAGCTGATTCTTCAGATCCCCATCCTGACTGTTCCGATCCCTAAACTGACTGTCCAGTTCCCCATCCTGACTGCTCAGATCCCCATCCTGACTGTTCTGATCCCAATCCCAACGGTTCAGATCCCCATCCTGACTGTTCAGATCCAAATCCTGACAGCTCAGATCCCCATCCTGACTCTTCAGATCCCCGATCCTGACTGATCAGATCCGCCATCCTGACTGCTTCAGATCCCATCCTGACTGCTCAGATCCCCATCCTGACTGATCAGATCCCATCCTGACTGTTCAGATCCCATCCAGACTGCTCAGATCCCCATCCTGACTGTTCAGATCCAATTCCTGACTGCTCAGATCCCCATCCTGATTGTTCAGATCCCCTTCCTGACTGTTCAGATCCCCATCCTGACTGCTCAGATCCCCATCCTGACTGTTCAGATCCCTATCCTGATTGTTCAGATCCCATCCTGACTTTCAGATCCCTATCCTGACTGTTCAGATCCCTATCCTGACATCTCAGATCCCCATCCTGACTGCTCAGATCCAATCCTGACTGGTCAGATCCCCATCTTACTCTTTCAGATCCCATCCTGACTGTTCAGATCCCCATCCTGACTGTTCAGATCCCCATTCTGACTGTTCAAATCCCCATTCTGACTGTTCAGATGCCTATCCTGACTGTTCAGATCCCCATCCTGACTGCTCAGATCCCCATCCTGACTTTTCACATCCTGATCCTGACTCTTCAGATCCCCATCATGACTGTTGAGATCCCCATCCTGACTGTTCAGATCCCAATCCTGACTGCTCAGATCCCCATCCTGACTGTTCAGATCCCCATCCTGACTGTTCAGATCCCCATCCTGACTTGTTCAGATCCACATCCTGACTGCTCAGATCCCTTTCCTGACTGCTCAGATCCTTATCCTGACTGTTCAGATCCCCATACTGACTGTTCAGATCCCTTTCCTGACTGTTCAGATCCCTCTCATGACTGTTCAGATCCCTTTCCTGACTGCTCAGATCCCAATCCTGACTGTTCAGATCCCCATCCTGACTGTTCAGATCCCCTTCCTGACTGTTCTGATCCCCATCCTGATTGTTCAGATCCCCATCCTGACTGTTCAGATCCCCATCCTGACTCTTCAGATCCCCATCCTGACTGTTCAGATCCCCATCCTGACTGTTCAGATCACCATCCTGACTGCTCAGATCCCCATCCTGACTGTTCAGATCCCATTCCCAACAGCTCGGATCACCATCCTGACTGTTCAGATCCCCATCCTGACTGTTCAGATCCCCATCCTGACTGCTCAGATCCCCATCCTGACTCTTCAGATCCCAATCCTGACTGCTCAGATCCCCATCCGGACTGTTCAGTTCCCGATCCTGACTGCTCAGATCCCCATCCTGACTCTTCAGATCCCAATCCTGACTGCTCAGATCCCCATCCTGACTGTTCAGATCCCAATCCTGACTGCTCAGATCCCCATCCTGACTCTTCAGATCCCAATCCTGACTGCTCAGATCCCCATCCGGCCTGTTCAGATCCTGATCCTGACTTTTCATATCCCTATCCTGACTGTTCATATCCCCATCCTGACTGCTCAGATCCCCATCCTGACTGTTCAGATCCCAATCTTGACTGTTCAGATCCCTATCCTGAATGTTCAGATCCCTATCCTGGCTGTTCAGGTCCCCATCCTGACTGTTCAGATCCCAATCCTGACTGTTCAGATCCCCATCTTGACTGTTCAGATCCCAATCCTGTCTGTTCAAGTTCCCCTCCTGACTGCTCAGATCCTCATCCTGACTGTTCAGATCCCTATCCTGACTGTTCTGTTCCCCATCCTGACAGCTCAGATCCCTATCCGTACTGTTCAGATTCCCATTCTGACTTTTCAGATCCCTGTCCTGACTGTTCAGTTCCCCATCCTGATTGCTCAGATCCCTATCCTGACTGTTCAGATCCCCATCCTGACTTTTCACATCCCGATCCTGACTGTTCAGATCCCCATCCTGACTGTTCAGATCCCCATCCTGACTGTTCAGATCCCCATCCTGACTTTTCAGATCCCAATCCTCACTGTTCAGATCCCCATCCTGACTGTTCAGATCCCCATCCTTACTGTTCAGATCCCAATCCTGTCTGTTCAGATCCCAAAGCTGATTCTTCAGATCCCCATCCTGACTGTTCCGATCCCGAACCTGACTGTCCAGTTCCCCATCCTGACTGCTCAGATCCCCATCCTGACTGTTCTGATCCCAATCCCAACGGTTCAGATC
Source organism: Carcharodon carcharias (assembly GCF_017639515.1). Classification (NCBI taxonomy): domain Eukaryota; kingdom Metazoa; phylum Chordata; class Chondrichthyes; order Lamniformes; family Lamnidae; genus Carcharodon; species Carcharodon carcharias. Next base: position 145,023,279 of record NC_054478.1, on the reverse strand, counting down.
CCCATCCTGACTGTTCAGATCCCCTTCCTGACTGTTCAGATCCCAATCCTGACTCTTCAGATCCCCATCCTGACTGTTCAGATCCCCATCCTGACTGCTCAGATCCCCATCCTGACTGTTCAGATCCCATTCCCAACAGCTCAGATCCCCATCCTGACTGTTCAGATCCCCATCCTGACTGTTCAGATCCCCATCCTGACTGCTCAGATCCCCATCCTGACTGTTCAGATCCCATTCCCAACAGCTCAGATCCCCATCCTGACTGTTCAGATCCCCATCCAGACTGTTCAGATCCCCATCCTGACTGTTCAGATCCCAATCCTGACTGTTCAGATCCCCATCCTGACTGTTCAGATCCCAATCCTGACTGCTCAGATCCCCATCCTGACTGTTCAGATCCTAATCCTGACTTTTCAGATCCCAATCCTGACTGTTCAGATCCCAATCTTTACTCTTCAGACCCCAATCCTGACTGTTCAGATCCCCATCCTGACTGCTCAGATCCTCATCCTGACTGCTCAGATCCTCATCCTGACTGTTCTGATCCCTATCCTGACTGTTCAGATCCCCATCCTGACTGTTCAGATCCCCATTCTGACTGTTCAAATCCCCATTCTGACTTTTCAGATGCCTATCCTGACTGTTCAGATCCCCATCCTGACTGCTCAGATCCCCATCCTGACTGTTCAGATCCTGATCCTGACTCTTCAGATCCCCATCATGACTGTTCAGATCCCCATCCTGACTGTTCAGATCCCAATCCTGACTGCTCAGATCCCCATCCTGACTGTTCAGATCCCCATCCTGATTGTTCAGATCCCCATCCTGACTTGTTCAGATCCCCATCCTGACTGCTCAGATCCCTTTCCTGACTGCTCAGATCCCTATCCTGACTGTTCAGATCCCCATACTGACTGTTCAGATCCCTTTCCTGACTGTTCAGATCCCTCTCCTGACTGTTCAGATCCCTCTCGTGACTGCTCAGGCCCCATCCTGACTCTTCAGATCCCCATCCTGACTTTTCAGATCCCCATCCTGATTGTTCAGATCCCCTTCCTGACTGTTCTGATCCCCATCCTGATTGTTCAGATCCCCATCCTGACTGTTCAGATCCCGATCCTGACTTTTGATATCCCCATCCTGACTGTTCGGATCCCAATCCTGACTGTTCAGATCCCCATCCTGACTCTTCAGATCCCCATCCTGACTGTTCAGATCCCCATCCTGACTGTTCAGATCACCATCCTGACTGCTCAGATCCCCATCCTGACTGTTCAGATCCCATTCCCAACAGCTCGGATCACCATCCTGACTGTTCAGATCCCCATCCTGACTGTTCAGATCCCCATCCTGACTGCTCAGATCCCCATCCTGACTCTTCAGATCCCAATCCTGACTGCTCAGATCCCCATCCGGACTGTTCAGTTCCCGATCCTGACTGCTCAGATCCCCATCCTGACTCTTCAGATCCCAATCCTGACTGCTCAGATCCCCATCCTGACTGTTCAGATCCCAATCCTGACTGCTCAGATCCCCATCCTGACTCTTCAGATCCCAATCCTGACTGCTCAGATCCCCATCCGGCCTGTTCAGATCCTGATCCTGACTTTTCATATCCCTATCCTGACTGTTCATATCCCCATCCTGACTGCTCAGATCCCCATCCTGACTGTTCAGATCCCAATCTTGACTGTTCAGATCCCTATCCTGAATGTTCAGATCCCTATCCTGGCTGTTCAGGTCCCCATCCTGACTGTTCAGATCCCAATCCTGACTGTTCAGATCCCCATCTTGACTGTTCAGATCCCAATCCTGTCTGTTCAAGTTCCCCTCCTGACTGCTCAGATCCTCATCCTGACTGTTCAGATCCCTATCCTGACTGTTCTGTTCCCCATCCTGACAGCTCAGATCCCTATCCGTACTGTTCAGATTCCCATTCTGACTTTTCAGATCCCTGTCCTGACTGTTCAGTTCCCCATCCTGATTGCTCAGATCCCTATCCTGACTGTTCAGATCCCTATCCTGACTTTTCACATCCCGATCCTGACTGTTCAGATCCCCATCCTGACTGTTCAGATCCCCATCCTGACTGTTCAGATCCCCATCCTGACTTTTCAGATCCCAATCCTCACTGTTCAGATCCCCATCCTGACTGTTCAGATCCCCATCCTTACTGTTCAGATCCCAATCCTGTCTGTTCAGATCCCAAAGCTGATTCTTCAGATCCCCATCCTGACTGTTCCGATCCCTAAACTGACTGTCCAGTTCCCCATCCTGACTGCTCAGATCCCCATCCTGACTGTTCTGATCCCAATCCCAACGGTTCAGATCCCCATCCTGACTGTTCAGATCCCCTTCCTGACTGTTCAGATCCCAATCCTGACTCTTCAGATCCCCATCCTGACTGTTCAGATCCCCATCCTGACTGCTCAGATCCCCATCCTGACTGTTCAGATCCCATTCCCAACAGCTCAGATCCCCATCCTGACTGTTCAGATCCCCATCCTGACTGTTCAGATCCCCATCCTGACTGCTCAGATCCCCATCCTGACTGTTCAGATCCCATTCCCAACAGCTCAGATCCCCATCCTGACTGTTCAGATCCCCATCCAGACTGTTCAGATCCCCATCCTGATTGCTCAGATCCCCATCCTGACTGTTCAGATCCCCATCCTGACTGTTCAGATCCCAATCCTGACTGCTCAGATCCCCATCCGGACTGTTCAGATCCTGATTCTGACTTTTCATATCCCAATCCTGACTGTTCAGATCCCAATCTTTACTCTTCAGACCCCAATCCTGACTGTTCAGATCCCCATCCTGACTGCTCAGATCCTCATCCTAACTGCTCAGATCCTCATCCTGACTGTTCTGATCCCTATCCTGACAGCTCAGATCCCTATCCTTACTGTTCAGATTCCCATTCTGACTTTTCTGATCCCGATCCTGACTGTTCAGATCCCCATCCTGCCTGTTCAGATCCCCATCCTGACTCTTCAGATCCCTATCCTGACTGTTCAGATCCCCATCCTGACTTTTCAGATCCCCATCCTTACTGCTCAGATCCCCATCCTGAGTGTTCATATCCCCATCCTGACTGCTCAGTTCCCTCTCCTGACTGTTCAGATCCCCATCCTGACTGTTCAGATCCCAATCCTGACTGTTCAGATCCCCATCTTGACTGTTCAGATCCCAATCCTGACTGTTCAGATTCCCAAATTGACTGCTCAATTCCCTATCCTGACTGCTCAGATCTCTATCCTGACTGTTCAGATCCCCATCCTGACTGCTCAGATCCCTATCCTGACTCTTCAGATCCCCATCCTGACTGCTCAGATCCCCATCCTGACTGTTCAGATCCCCATCCTGACTGTTCAGATCCCCATCCTGATTGCTCAGATCCTCATCCTGACTGTTCAGATCCCTATCCTGACTGTTCAGATCCCTATCCTGACTGTTCAGATCCCCATCCTGACTTTTCACATCCCGATCCTGACTGCTCAGATCCCCATCCTGACTATTCAGATCCCCATCCTGATTGTTCAGATCCCCATCCTGACTGTTCAGATCCTGAACCTGACAATTCATTTCCCCATCCTGAGTGTCCAGATCTCGTTCCTGACTGTTCACATCCCCATCCTGACTTCTCAGATCCCTATCCTCACTGCTCAGATCCCCATCTTAACTGTTCAGATCCCACTCCTGACTGTTCTGATTCCCATCCTGACTGCTCAGATCCTCATCCTCACTGCCCAGATCCTCATCCTGACTGTTCCGATCCCTATCCTCACTGTTCAGATCCCTATCCTGACAGCTCAGATCCCCATCCTGACTGTTCAGATCCCCATTCTGACTGTTCAAATCCCCATTCTGACTTTTCAGATGCCTATCCTGACTGTTCAGATCCCCATCCTGACTGCTCAGATCAACATCCTGACTTTTCACATCCTGATCCTGACTCTTCAGATCCCCATCATGACTGTTGAGATCCCCATCCTGACTGTTCGGATCCCTATCCTGACTCTTCAGATCCCCATCCTGACTGTTCAGATCCCAATCCTGACTGCTCAGATCCCCATCCTGACTGTTCAGATCCCCATCCGGATTGTTCAGATCCCCATCCTGACTTGTTCAGATCCCCATCCTGACTGCTCAGATCCCTTTCCTGACTGCTCAGATCCCTATCCTGACTGTTCAGATCCCCATCCTGACTGTTCAGATCCCTTTCCTGACTGCTCAGATCCCTCTCCTGACTGTTCAGATCCCTCTCGTGACTGCTCAGGCCCCATCCTGACTCTTCAGATCCCCATCCTGACTTTTCAGATCCCCATCCTGATTGTTCAGATCCCCTTCCTGACTGTTCTGATCCCCATCCTGATTGTTCAGATCCCCATCCTGACTGTTCAGATCCCGATCCTGACTTTTGATATCCCCATCCTGACTGTTCGGATCCCAATCCTGACTGTTCAGATCCCCATCCTGACTCTTCAGATCCCCATCCTGACTGTTCAGATCCCCATCCTGACTGTTCAGATCACCATCCTGACTGCTCAGATCCCCATCCTGACTGTTCAGATCCCATTCCCAACAGCTCGGATCACCATCCTGACTGTTCAGATCCCCATCCTGACTGTTCAGATCCCCATTCTGACTGTTCAAATCCCCATTCTGACTTTTCAGATGCCTATCCTGACTGTTCAGATCCCCATCCTGACTGCTCAGATCCCCATCCTGACTTTTCACATCCTGATCCTGACTCTTCAGATCCCTATCCTGACTGTTGAGATCCCCATCCTGACTGTTCGGATCCCTATCCTGACTCTTCAGATCCCCATCCTGACTGTTCAGATCCCAATCCTGACTGCTCAGATCCCCATCCTGACTGTTCAGATCCCCATCCTGATTGTTCAGATCCCCATCCTGACTTGTTCAGATCCCCATCCTGACTGCTCAGATCCCTCTACTGACTGCTCAGATCCCTATCCTGACTGTTCAGATCCCCATCCTGACTGTTCAGATCCCCATCCTGACTGCTCAGATCCCACTCCTGACTGTTCAGATCCCTCTCCTGACTGCTCAGGCCCCATCCTGACTCTTCAGATCCCCATCCTGACTTTTCAGATCCCATCCTGATTGTTCAGATCCCCTTCCTGACTGTTCTGATCCCCATCCTGATTGTTCAGATCCCCATCCTGACTGTTCAGATCCCGATCCTGACTTTTGATATCCCCATCCTGACTGTTCTGATCCCCATCCTGATTGTTCAGATCCCATTCCCAACAGCTCGGATCACCATCCTGACTGTTCAGATCCCCATCCTGACTGTTCAGATCCCCATCCTGACTGCTCAGATCCCCATCCTGACTCTTCAGATCCCAATCCTGACTGCTCAGATCCCCATCCGGACTGTTCAGTTCCCGATCCTGACTGCTCAGATCCCCATCCTGACTCTTCAGATCCCAATCCTGACTGCTCAGATCCCCATCCTGACTGTTCAGATCCCAATCCTGACTGCTCAGATCCCCATCCTGACTCTTCAGATCCCAATCCTGACTGCTCAGATCCCCATCCGGCCTGTTCAGATCCTGATCCTGACTTTTCATATCCCTATCCTGACTGTTCATATCCCCATCCTGACTGCTCAGATCCTCATCCTGACTGTTCAGATCCCAATCTTGACTGTTCAGATCCCTATCCTGAATGTTCAGATCCCTATCCTGGCTGATCAGGTCCCCATCCTGACTGTTCAGATCCCAATCCTGACTGTTCAGATCCCCATCCTGACTGTTCAGATCCCTATCCTGACTGTTCTGTTCCCTATCCTGACAGCTCAGATCCCTATCCGTACTGTTCAGATTCCCATTCTGACTTTTCAGATCCCTGTCCTGACTGTTCAGTTCCCCATCCTGATTGCTCAGATCCCTATCCTGACTGTTCAGATCCCCATCCTGACTTTTCACATCCCGATCCTGACTGTTCAGATCCCCATCCTGACTGTTCAGATCCCCATCCTGACTGTTCAGATCCCCATCCTGACTTTTCAGATCCCAATCCTCACTGTTCAGATCCCCATCCTGACTGTTCAGATCCCCATCCTGACTGTTCAGATCCCAATCCTGTCTGTTCAGATCCCAATGCTGATTCTTCAGATCCCCATCCTGACTGTTCCGATCCCCAAACTGACTGTCCAGTTCCCCATCCTGACTGCTCAGATCCCCATCCTGACTGTTCTGATCCCAATCCCAACGGTTCAGATCCCCATCCTGACTGTTCAGATCCCCTTCCTGACTGTTCAGATCCCAATCCTGACTCTTCAGATCCCCATCCTGACTGTTCAGATCCCCATCCTGACTGCTCAGATCCCCATCCTGACTGTTCAGATCCCATTCCCAACAGCTCAGATCCCCATCCTGACTGTTCAGATCCCATTCCCAACAGCTCAGATCCCCATCCTGACTGCTCAGATCCCCATCCTGACTGTTCAGATCCCATTCCCAACAGCTCAGATCCCCATCCTGACTGTTCAGATCCCCATCCAGACTGTTCAGATCCCCATCCTGACTGTTCAGATCCCAATCCTGACTGCTCAGATCCCCATCCTGACTGTTCAGATCCCCATCCTGACTGTTCAGATCCCAATCCTGACTGCTCAGATCCCCATCCGGACTGTTCAGATCCTGATTCTGACTTTTCATATCCCAATCCTGACTGTTCAGATCCCAATCTTTACTCTTCAGACCCCAATCCTGACTGTTCAGATCCCCATCCTGACTGCTCAGATCCTCATCCTAACTGCTCAGATCCTCATCCTGACTGTTCTGATCCCTATCCTGACAGCTCAGATCCCTATCCTTACTGTTCAGATTCCCATTCTGACTTTTCTGATCCCGATCCTGACTGTTCAGATCCCCATCCTGCCTGTTCAGATCCCCATCCTGACTCTTCAGATCCCTATCCTGACTGTTCAGATCCCCATCCTGACTGTTCAGATCCCCAACCTGACTGTTCAGATCCCCATCCTGACTGCTCAGATCCCCATCCTGACTGTTCAGATCCCCAACCTGACTGTTCAGATCCCCATCCTGACTGCTCAGATCCCCATCCTGACTGTTCTGATCCCAATCCCAACGGCTCAGATCCCCAACCTGACTGTTCAGATCCCCATCCTGACTTCTCAGATCCCCATCCTGACTGTTCAGATCCCTATCCTGATGTCTCGGATCCCCATCCTGACTGCTCAGATCCCAATCCTGACTGCTCAGATCCCTATCCTCACTGTTCAGTTCCCATCCTGACTGTTCAGATCCCAATCCTGACTGTTCAGATCCCAATCCTGACTGTTCAGATCCCCATCCTGACTGTTCAGATCCCCATCCTGACTGTTCAGATCCCCATCTTGAGTGTTCAGTTCCCCATCCTGACTGTTCAGTTCCCCATCCTGACTGTTCAGATCCCCATCCTGACTTTTCAGATCCCTATCCTGACTGCTCAGATCCCCATCTTGACTGTTCAGATCCCCATTCTCACTGTTCCAATCCCTTTCCTGACTGCTCAGATCCCCATCCTGACTGCTCAGATCCCCATCCTGACTGCTCAGATCCCTATCTGCTGAGATATTCCTTGGCCTATGTGTTCTGGTCTTAGTAAATCTTGTGCAGGTCCAGGCCCGAGCTTCGAGGGAGAAGGCAGTACGCTGCATTTTAACTGAGGAGGGGGCTGAGGGGAGGCAGTAGTTGAGTAGTGGGAGCGCTTTGAGGGCTGCCTCCACTTCCATGTGTCCTTTCCCCATCTCCTTCCTGGGCTGGTGACACATCAACCCCACCAGCCTGCTGCAGAGCAGATTGGTGGTGATCGGCGTGGTGCCATAAGGCCATGAGTAAGGTATCAGTCACCCTGTTTAAGGCAACAAACAAAGCCTGAACATCTGTGGCCATGGTCTGCATGGACCCATTTGGGAGCCTTGCTTTGTAGCACCATGAGTGTGGCCTCCCTCGCCATGAGAGGGCCTTTTCCCAATCCCCTACGCCACCAATCCACTGGACTCCTTCATCATCTCCACCGAATGGAGTAAGCGAGGCATGTCCATCAGCACCAGATTGAGCTACCCATAGACCTGAAGCAACTTGGCTAGCCCCACTCCCTGCCTCTTCCCCATAGCACTGCAGATTTTTTTTTGCCTTCAAATGATCATCCAATTCTCTTCTGAAAGGCTCGACTGACCCAGCCTCCACCACGCTCGCCGGCAGAGCATTCCAGACCCTAACTGCCTACAGCGTGAGAAAAGCCTTTCCTCATGTCGCCACTGCTCCTTTCTCTGATCACCTTAAACCGTGGTTCTCCATTCTTCCGCCTAGGGGAACGGTTGCTCCCTAACTCTGTCCAGGCCTCCTCACATTTTGAGAACCTCTACCAAATCTCTTCTCAACCTTTGCTTCTCACAAGGGAAAACTGTCCCAGCTTCACCAACCGAACCTCGTAAGTGAATTCTCTCAACCCTGGAGCCATTTTTGTAAATCTTTTCTGCACCCTTTCCATCTCTCCTAAAGTGTGGCTCCCAGGATTGGACATAATGCTTCAGTTGCGGCTGAACCAGTGTTTTCCAAAGGTCCTTCAAACTTTCCTTGCTTTTGTACTCTATAGCCCTTTTTTTTTAAAGCACAGGATCCCGTATGCATGCCTCACTAATCACTGTCTCAGCCTGCCCTGCCACTTTCAATGAGTTGAGCACATATACCACCAACCCCCCCCCCCCAACCTTTACCCCTTTTTGGCTATTTCTCACCCACCCAATGTCATTCCCCCAAACTCACCCCCAGTGATAAAAAGCACAAAGTCTCATTTGGCCTGTGCAGCTTGTTTTGGATAATCACATCAACGTACGCTCCTCCACCATCTTAGAGAAAGGAACCAATAGTTTTGAACAGAGCATTCATCACAAAGTTTGCTGCCTCTCCTGGAACTTGCTCTGTCCTCACCGTCTCTACGTCTACCAAGGCAAGGCAGGGTTGTTTTCATTTATAATCGTGATGTCCCAATGTGACTGGGCCAGGTTTTTGAGAAATGTGTTTCTTGCACATGTCTTTTGTGCAATTTACACAATTTCCCCCTTGCATACGTAAAAATCTACAATCATTATGGACGATACATGTCGTACTCTGCATGTGGTATAAACTGTATTCAGGTGTTGAATGTAGAATTGCTTCCACATGTGTGTGACAGGGAAATGTAGGTATCGGCCTGGTGCCAAGAAACATTAGTAAGTTATGCAGCTCCTTGGGGATGTGCAATAAATTCTGTACTGAACTCCTGAATAGTGATTCATTCTGTGACAAAACATTTCACTTAAATAAACTCAGTGTAGTTCCTTCTTGACTAACAAAAGAAGCGCTGAAAATTGCACCTGACTCTAATTCCAACCTTGTTTTTATAAGGATGTGACTCTCTGTAAATACAGCTGTAAGACTCTTTAAAATAAAGCAAGTGTGCAGCATGGAGATGGCAAATTAAATATTTGTTTATATTCCTGGAGAGTGAATCCAGAAAGCACTTTTGAGTTGGGCAGGTGGGGGGGTGGGAGGGGGTGCGGAGGTAGGAGGGGGAAGGGGGCAACAGTCGACAGAAGCTTTGTCCTCATCTTGGGTTAGAGACGCCGGATCTTAGAATTGGGCATCTTCTTACTGTTTACTGCTCAATTTTAGAACAGAGCCTTCCCAAGGCGGGTATATAGCGGAGGTTTTGAAGGCGACATCCCCGCCACATGTGCTGCCACATTAATACCTCCGAGTTCCCGGGCACAGGAAAGTTCTCCTCCTGCTCCATCCCGCACACCACTCCTGGCTTCACCGGGTAGGGTTTGATGCCCAATTCTGCAAAAATTTCACAACGCGGACTTGCCTCCATTAGCGACTACTCCGCCAGGGTCTGGACTAATTTGTGGCTGGCTTTGAAAAAAAGGGGGCAAGGGGTTTTTAAAGGGCACACCGCCACATCTGTAAGTGTCAGGTTTGGGTCAATGATTGCACACTTGCCCCTGACTAAGGGAGTTAGGGGTTCAGTCCCCATGCCAGGATTTGTGTGTGCAATCCAAGCTGACATCTGAGATATTAAACTGAGCGCCATCATTTGGAAGGGACTTCTCCAGCTCAACATCTTATGCTCCCACCAAAACCGATGGACTTATTTCTGTATGTGGGATCTTGCTGTGCGTCTCTATTAATCCTTTTGATCTACCGACTTTAGTGACTTAATTTCCTAAACTATCCCTCCTGTTTGCTACTGCCCCTCCAGTATTCAATGTGTTAAGTGCAGATTCTATTAACAGCACCAGTTCTTCAACCTCCCCGTGCTAAGTTCCACACTGTCCCCAGTCCGTGTAACACACACACCTTATACCAATGTGCAGTACCCAACGCTCATCTCTATTAAATTTCCCGAGTTACTGTTCTCCCCATCCAGGGGATACTTACATTAGTAAATAGAACCAGTCAAAACAATGACAGCTGGTGAACAGTCTTCTCCAATAGTGACTGGGACTGGGAAAGCCGACAGCGGCTGCAGAATTTACACTTCCCTGTACTTCGTATTCCAAACACTAAAACCTGCCCTCCTTCATGGTGTGCCCCAGGAAGCCATTGCGTCACCTTTATGCCTGCTCTGTTACAGGCAAAGGTTAGGGGCTAAAAGTTTTTGGCCGGGCTCCGTTGATGCAGGCACCACGGAGACTTTGTGCTGCCTTCTCACTTGCCTGACTAGTGTGGAGCCCAGCACAACCCCTGCTGTTGACGGGCAGCACGTTCAGCAGGGGGCCCGGCAGCGTGCATGGCTGCCACCTGCTTCAGACGGCCTCCAACTCTTAACCGGGGTTGACTTGCCCACTCAGGCTTAGTGGCCTGCCGCACCAGGAGATGCACAAGGTGGACAAAGCTTTCCATTCTCTCCTGGTGCACAGCCGATATTCTCGCGTCACTCCAGGGTCTGTTGACCAGCTGGAGATCTCTCCTGGCAGGTCAGGCCCCAGTTCGCCTTGGGTCACCCTGTCCATTGACATTCAGTGGGAGTCCGCTGCTTGACCTGTTGGCCACTCTTTAAAAGCGAGGCTACACTCAATCGAAGGAACTTGCTGCTGACGACTTGCAGCGCAAGCGACAGCATGAAGAAGTTAAACAAATGGAGCAACAGCCAAGAGAGGGGGAGGGGGCTCCGAGATTCCAAGATGAGGCGCTGGAGGCCTTAATAATGGAGGGTGACAGGAGGAGAGAGGCGAAGTTTCCAATGGGGGGGGTGGGAGACCCTCAAGAGTCACCCTTGGAGGAGAGATCCTCGAGTCTGGCTCCGAGGGACGGGCAGCCACAACAAGGTGAATGACCTCACACGAGCAGTCAAGGCCTGCAAACGTACCTTGACATGACACCCCCTGCCCATTGCACGACAAAACTCTCACGCTGCTCAATGCCCACTGCCCAACACCCATCCCCCACCCAGCAAAAGCCCCAAGCACTCAGGGGGGAAAGGCCCAAAATTCAAGCACTCCACCTTGCCCCCTCCTTCCCCCACATGCCCAACCGTGCTGCCAGCCACCTCTTGCAGCCCCCGCATGCCCGCAGCTATTCAGCTGTGGCAGGCACACCACCCCAAGACGGCGCAACACCATCAGCGGCATTCTGCCCTCTCTCTCGGTCACGCACGTTCACAGGGGATAGAGCATGAAGTGCGCGGGTCACAGAGATGCCTGGCCCTACCGAGGCCTACAGAGGAGAGGCTGCCCCATGGGCAGAAAGCTCTCCAGCTACTCCTCCTCCTTCTAGGTGGAATTTTCCCTCCCTGCAACCTCGGCTCCATCTCTCTGCCTTGTTGCAGATCCAGAGATTCTGTAACCACAGCCCCTGAACCTGTGACAGCCTTTGTGTTGGATAGGTCATCAAATCCTCTGCCTTTCCTCTGAGGATACAGCAACGCTTGGCTGCCAAATCCAGCAACTCACCACAGGCAGCTCCAAGAACGCTCTGCAGCATTCCTACACCCTTAGCAATAGTCGAGGTTGATTTAATTCACCTCCTCCCCCCCGGGTTGCCTGACAGTGCGGGAGGGGGTGTCTGTTGTGCCAGGAGGGTCCTTGTGCAGCTGTACACATGTTCAGCTGTGAGAAATTGGCGCAGGTATTAACTGGCCTGGCATGGTGTACGTTCCAACAACTGGGATGACTGTGTGATGTCACAATCTGCCCACTGTGAAAGCCTCCGGTGCTAGCTTGGCATGTCTGCTGTAGTACCCTGCATAGCTTGTAGCCATCACTGGTCTTACCACCATCCTTACAGGAAACCCCAAGTAAGGCTGAGAGTCAACTCTTCTTTTAATCCATTCATGGGATGTGGGTGTCGCTGGCTAGGCCAGCATTTATTGCCCATCCCTAATTGCCCTTGAGAAGGTGGTGGTGAGCTGCCTTCTTGAACCGCTGCAGTCCATGTGGTGTAGGTACACCCACAGTGTTGTTAGGGAGGGAGTTCCAGGATTTTGTCCCAGCGACAGTGAAGGAACGGTGATATATTTCCAAGTCAGGGTGGGGAGTGACTTGGAGGGGAACTTCCAGGTGGTGGTGTTCCCATGTATCTGTTGCCCTTGTCCTTCTGGATGGTAGAGGTTGTGGGTTTAGTAGGTGCTGTCTAAGGAGCCTTGGTGAGTTGGTGAATTCCCGCAGTGCGCCTTGTAGATGGTACTATACTGCTGACACTGTGCAACGGTGGTGGAGGGAGTGAATGTTTGTGGATAGGGTGCCACTCGAGTGAGGCTGCTTTGTCCTGGATGGTGTCGATCTTCTTGAGTGTTGTGGGAGCTGCACTCATCCAGGCAAGTGGGGGAGTATTCCATCACACTCCTGACTTGTGCCTTGTAGATGGTGGGCAGGCTTTGGGGAGTCAGGAGGTGAGTTACTCACTACAGGATTCCTAGCCCCTGACCTGCTCTTGTAGCCTCAGTATTTATATGGCTAGTCCAGTTCAGTTTCTGGTCAATAGTAATCCCCAGGATGTTGATAGTGGGGGATTCAGCAAGGGTAATTCCATTGGACGTCAAGGGATGATAGTTAGATTCTCTCTTGTTGGAGAGAATCTAACCATCCCAGGTCATTGACTTCAGTCAAACTATTCTGCTGAGGGATCTAGTGGAATTGGCCAGGGCAATTTGGATCCCTTAAATTTAGATAAATGTCTGATAAAGGACTGGATGTTCCAAGAGTTGTTTTTGTGGAGCGATGAAACGGATTTGAACTTGAGATTCAAGTCAGGTCTGGTGAAATTTAGACTCCATCTGAACTCCAGTAGATTTACCACCACCCCCTTAACCTCCCAAAGTGAAGTGGGTGTAACTGAAGAGGCAGTGAGGGGGGAAAACACTGCAGTTGGGCCTCAGAGAAAGGGGTCAGCTGCTTGCAAAGCTTTTCAAGCCAGGAAACAATTTAATTCAAAGGCATTAACTCTCCACACACTCTGTCTGAAATATCAGTTCTGGCTGAAGCAATTCGCAAATTCTTTTGCCAGCTCTGCGCTCGGTTGTTTCAGGCAGGAAAATCCTTTGTTCCGGGAATCACCACGGCTTAAATCCTTGGAAGACTGTCCTATGAGGAAAAATTGAGTAGACTCAGCCCGTATTTGCTGGATTTAAAAGAATGAGAGGTGATCTAATTAAAACGTATTTTTATTAACAATTAGAAGCCTCTTCCCAGAGTGGGGAGGAGGCGGGGTCAATGAATATTTCCAAGTTGGAGGTAGATAGATTCTTGACTAACAAGGGGGTCAAAGGTTATCAGGGGTAGGCAAGAATGTGGGGTTGAGGTTACATTCAGGTCAGCCATGATTTTATAGCATGGCGCAGCAGGCTTGAGGGGCTGAGTGGCCTACTCCTGCTCCTGATGTATGTCTAAAATTCTTGAGGGGCTTGACAGGGTAGACGCTGGTCGGGGAATCTAGAACATGGGGTCACAGTCTCCGAATAAGGGGCCAATCATTTAGGACTGAGGTGAGGAGGAATTTCTTCACAGAGAGGGTGGTGAATCTTTGGAAATCTCTACCCCAGGGGGCTGTGGATGCCCAGTCACTGAGAACATTCAAGACAGAGAGCGATGGAGTTTGGGGAACTAAAGGAATTAGGGATGTGGGGTTAATGCAGGAAGGTGGAGTTGGTGTAGAAGATCAGCATTGATTTTACTGAATGGCATAACAGGCCTAAAGGGCCTAATGGCCTACTCCCACTCCTGTTTTGTATGGTCTTATGTTCTTTATAATGGAAGTAGAACCGGAGCAGGCAAGTGGAGAAACGCCAGAGGTATTCAGGATAAAGCCCCCCTTCCATTCAGAGCCTATCCTCCACTCCCTCAAGGATACCTCTGATGTCTGTCTAAGGAACCACAGAGAGAACCCCATCTCCCCTTTCTCCAAATAACCTTCAGGCATCCTCTCAAACACAAAACGCAACTTCCAAAATACTGGATTTCATATCACAAACTGGTTTTATTGCGCAGGCATACATTTTACATCAAATGCTTCTAACCAAGCATTGATGCCACTCTCTCTCGCTCGCCCTCTGCTCTTCTTAATCCAATTTTTGCTGTTACACCCAGGGAGCCTGGAACTTTAACAGAGTTTAGGCCGCGCTGTGGGAACACCACCACAATGGGACCGAAGTGATTCATGGCTCAGGGTGACTGTGCTCTGGGAGGACCCGTCAGCAGGCTGTTCGACCATGGGGGGGCACATGGGCAGCCTGGCACTGCCACCTACATGCGCAGGCACCCGAGGCGGGGTGGGTGGGTCGAAGGGGCATACGAGAGTTGAGCTCTAGCACTCAGCGCCCATTTGCGCTGGGTGCTAGCTGATGAACTGCGGAGAGAGGACCTGACAGGCTCTCAGCAGACATGTGCCCACCTCCTCCTTCTCCCACCCGCTGAAGCGCTTCCCATCGTTCTCTCCAAATGACCCTCCTAGGCATGGTCAAGTGGTCACAGGTCTCCCGATGGTTTGAGGTCTGTCTGTCAGGGCCACCGAAGCAAATGTCCCCAGCTTCTCAAATCGTCTTTGGCTACTGACTCTGAGGACAGTATTGCATCCCACTCTGCACCCACCCCACCCCCACCCCACCCCCCCTCCCCCCCACCCCACACCCCACCCCCCCCTCCCCCCGACAACCCACCCCACCCCCCACCCCCCCTCCCCCCCACAACCCACCCCACCCCCCACCCCCCCCTCCCCCCCACAACCCACCCCACCCCCCCTGCCCCCCACAACCCACCCCACCCCCCCACCCCCCCACCCCCCCCTCCCCCCCACACCACCCCCCAACCCCCACCCCCCTCCCCCCCACCACCCACCCCACCCCCCCTCCCCCCCACAACCCTCCCCACCCCCCACCCCCCCTCCCCCCACAACCCACCCCACCCCCCCTCCCCCCCACAACCCACCCCACCCCCCAACCCCCCCTCCCCCCCACAACCCACCCCACCCCCCAACCCCCCCTCCCCCCCACAACCCACCCCACCCCCCACCCCCCCTCCCCCCCCACAACCCACCCCACCCCCCAACCCCCCCTCCCCCACACAACCCACCCCACCCCCCACCCCCCCTACCCCCCACAACCCACCCCACCCCCCACCCCCCCTCCCCCCAACAACCCACCCCACCCCCCACTCCCCCCTCCCCCCCACAACCCACCCCACCCCCGCCATCCATCTCAGCTCATCCAAGGTGGTCCTCCATGAAGCAGGATTCCCATCCAGCATCCTGCTCGGAGATGGACCACCAAAGCGGGAAGCTGTAGGTCCAAGAGCCAGGGCCTGTCCTCTGCAATGTCTCCCCCTCGCCCCTTACAGATCCCATTTTAACCACCGCTTCCTCTGGCACTGTGACAGTCATGAATGAAGGAGGGCCAAATGCATCAGAACAGCAAGGGAGGGTGAAGGGGAATATGCAGTTTAAGCTGACCACCATGATGAGGTCAATAAACTACTTGTACTGTGAAGGAGTCCTGGAAGCTGGCATTCACAATGGCAGCCAGCTCTCTTCACAAACTGGGAGAGGGGGCGGGTCAGAAATCCCGCTTCAAGATCACTCTGGGAATTACAGACCCAAAATATTTGCTTCCCTGCTGCATTTCGGGCGATTAGGTATTGATGCTGGCCATTGTCGGTCTCTCGACAGCACAGACACTTCAGGGTTGGACACCTGGTCCCTAACTACACTGCTTCTGCTGTACATTCTGTACCATCGCCTACGAGACTGATTCATCTCCGCATGCCTACCTCACCGTGCAAAGTCAACACTACCGGGAAAGTGAATTATCCAGCATCGGTTTTCAACCTGCCGACCGCTGTGAAGGAATACCTCATGGGACTTTGGCTGGGACTTTCCATGCCCGCTGGCTTCGGGTATGTTCGGTGGCGTGAGCAGACAATACAGCGAGAAGGCCAAGAACCAGTTTCTCGGCGTCGTGAAACCAGTTTGCGATTGCACTCTCCGCTCGCCGATGGCAGGGCCCACGTTTACCGCCTTCGGACATTGGGAAGCTCATTGTAATTCATCCGCATATCATTATAAGGCCAGCCTGCCGGAATCGCTCCCCCCTCCCCAACTCCCGCTGGATCATCCGCCCATGTCAGTGTGATTGCAGCCCGGCGTGTTTAACAGCAACGCATAAAAGACGTACTCTTGGCAGGCTGCGCTATGAGGGGAACTCGGAGGTGAGTGCACAGTAACGTTGTGCAGCGCTCGCCCGGGTCGCCTGTTAGACTTCAAGGCTGAGGTGCATTGGGGGGGGGGTTGGTGCAAGGGCTGCCCTGTGGTTGAAGGTGGTGCAGAAGCACATGTGTGGGGTGGGGGAGAGGGAAGCAGTCACGCGTTAGGGACACCTTGTGTAAAGTGACCATTCCTCTGCAGCTGAGACAGTTCAGGCACAGCCACATTGATACGATTGGGGTCAGGCCTCTAGCTTCTCTGCCCACTCAAGCAACACAGAGGCATCAAAGTACTGCCAAGTACCGCAGAGCTTTTCACCCCTTGGGCACAGACTGCAAACTAATGAGTGTTTTAGTGGGCTGCAGGACAGTGTAACGATTGCAAACTTTGTACAATCTCCTTGCTAAATCTGGCCATGGAGCCGTCACTGGTCGTGGAGCTCCCAGCCCCTTTGCAATGTCATCATCCCGGTTTGGACCAGTTAGCTTGGTTCACACTAACAGTGCAGCCTTGCAGCGTGGGTTAGGAGAATGCCTGTGCCTGAGCTGAGAGCACAGCGTGCAGTCCAATGGGCAAAGCCAGGATGCAAGAGAGATTGGATCGTCCTTGATCTCAGGTTTCCCACAGGTGCAGGGTACCATTGACTGCACTCGGATCTCCATCAGAACAAACGGTTAACTATATCAACCCCAAGGGATTCCATTCGCTGAATGTGCAGCTGGTGTGTGACCACCAGTAACACTTCCTGCAGGTCTGTGAACGGTACCAAGGGAGTGTCCATGGCTCCTACATTCTCAGTCGGTCACAGACCCCTGACACCTTCCAGGGTCCACAGAAGCTGCAGGGTTGGCTCCTCAGGGACAAGAGCCACCCACAGAGGCCGTGTCTGATGACACCCGTGCAGCAGCCTCAGACTGCAGCAGAGCGACGCTATAATGAGGCTCATGCAGCAGCTCCCAACTTGGTGGAGCAGACCCTCGGGATGCTGAAGATGAGGTTCCGGTGCCTGGACCGGTCTGGTGGAGCCCTGCAAAACAGTCCACAGAGGGTGTCACACATCGTCATCGTCTGCTTTACCCTTTACAGCCTGGTGCTGCAACAGGGAGAGGAGCTGGCTGAGGGGGAGGTGGAGGAGCTGGAGGTCTCCTCCAATGAAGAGGATGCCAATGGTGATGAGGGTGAGGAGGTCCTCGAAGGCGACGATGACGGGGAAAAGCTCAGGAGACCCTCATTGTTGCTAGATTTGTGGCGAATGATGACGACATGACACCATTGATCCTCACGTTGCATCTGTGAATGTTTGACTCCAGTCTGGCTTATGGCAGCGCCAATACCCTCTGAGAGAATGCTCCTGTCATGGAGACACAGTGGAGGCCTTACTGGTCACTCGATTGCAGGAGAATGATAATGATGCAGTGAGGACACTCCATAGATCTTCACACAGTCTCTGAGAATGTCTGACTCCTGTCTGGCCAAGAGCAGCTCACTTGTGCTCTGTGATCAGGGTCGTATCATAGAGACACAGCCAGGAATCTTTAAAAGGCCCTTTGTCCTCCTTCAGCACCTGAGCCCTTCAGGAGCACAGTGTCAGTGAGCACAGATGCTGAAGAGATGGGGGCCAGACCCACCTTAAAGATGCTGAGAGCACACAGAGAGAATGAGGGAACTCTGTGATGCCTGCCCTCTACATTCTGGCAGCAATGACCAGCACCATCGAGGTGCAGGCATCAATAATGTTTCCAGGGAGTGTGAGGCTGGACCATCACTGTGGTCTGAAGGCTGCACAGACACAGGGAAGAGGCCCTGGACTGAGACACCTGCCTTTATCTTGTGCAGAAAGGTTTCACATCTGAGTGACACGAACACTGCTCATCAGAACAAGGAGTCACAGGCAGGGAGACATTCTTAGGAGTTTACTGACAATAGTGAACAGTTTGTCAAATGATTAACACCCATGCACAGGCTGTGCAAATACATTTTCTTAACCTTCCTAACCCTGCCGCTACGTCTTGGTGCTCCCCGGACATCCACAGTGGAGGTGGAGGCAGCTGCTGACTGTGACCTCCTGTCTGTGACCCCCTGTCTGTGACCCCCTGTCTGTGACACCCTGACTGTGACCACCTGTCTGTGATGACCTTGGCGGGCGTCCTCTGGAGGACTGACACTTGGAGGACCCCAGCCTGCTTTCGGGGTCCTGCTGTGTGTCAGTGACACCCTCCTCGGCCTGTGGAGCTGGAGCTGCTGAGGTCACAGGAAGAGGGGATTCGGATGGGCCGGACACTCCCGGAGTCACCTGGATGGATGGACCCGGAGTGTGCACCTGCTGACCCTCCTCCTTATGGGTGTCCGAGGGCCCCTGGCTGACTCCTTGAGGAGCAGGGGGAGCTGGAGTGAGACCGAGCTGCCCAGAACCCCTCTCGTGTACACACTGTTGGAGGCTAGCTATGGTGTCAGTGATGGAGTTGAGCCCGCGCAGCAGGGCAGGAGTGACATCCTGGATCAAGGTCTCCATGGCAGCCACCATCCTGCCAGTGTTGACCTCGGTGCGTTGGCAATGTCAGTGCTATCACCTCAGACTGAAGGTGGACAGACTCCTCCATCGTGCCCTACAATCTGAGGAGTACAGTAGACATCCCTTCCTGATGTTCACGAGTTTGCCTTTGCAGCTCCAGCAACTGTGACATGACCGAGTCCAGAGGCTCCTCATCTGACTCGGACTCAGCAACGTTCTGACCTCCAGCAGCTCCTCCGAGTGCCGGGGACCTGGGAAGTCCCTGCCTCCACCTGCTGTGGATCAGACTGTGCGATGTACTCACCACATTGTGATCCTGAGGCTCTAAAGCTATGACCCACCGAGGTGTGTGTCTCTGCGCTGGTGGAGGGTGTGGGTGAGGCTGTGATGGGACTTCAGCGAGGGAGCCTCCAGATTCCTCTTCAGAGGTTTCTTCAGGGTTTGATTGGAGGCCCTGAGTCATGGGCTCTGTCAGATGTTTCCAGATGTGCCTGTGAAAGCAAGGGGAGATAATTAGTTCCTGGCAGTGGCCTGTGAAACAGGACACATCACTCACAGCATGGCTGTCTGATGGATGGTGCACTGCTGGACCCTCCACCTGGTAGAGCAGCGCTGACCCTCACTGTCAGTACAGGACCGGTCCCGGTCATCGCCGGCCAGCGGGATGGCTCTGTTTTCAAAGTCCGTGAGGACCTTGATTTCAGGGATTCCTCCACCGGTCTGTGACCTCTCCCTCTTGTTGTGTGCCAGCTTGTCCTGTGTGAATAGAGATGGAGAGAGTGTAAGCAGGATGCCTGTCAGGCCAGATGATCAGTGTGCCTGGTCTGTGTGGGTGGTGAGAGGTCCCATGGCTGGGATGAGGACAATGATGGTGAGTGTGAGAGAGTGAATGGTGATGTATCTTTCACTGGCAGTGAGTGAGGGCCCTGTGGGTGTGTGTGATGGGTTTGTGAGTGTGTGAGTTGAGAGTGATGAGAAGAGTGACTTACCCTGGGGGAACAGAGGAGACCATTCAACCTCTTCCTGCACTGGGTGGCTGCCCTCTTTTGAAGGGCGTTGGCACTGACCACCTCTGCCACTGCCTCCCAAACCGGATCAATGAGGTTGCTGCCCATCCTGTGGACAGAGTGGGGGTAGAGTACATCATGGCAGGTCTCCACAGCGTCCAAAAGGCATTGGAGGGATGTCCCATTGAACCTGGGGGCTGCAGGCTTTTTGCTTTTCGGGGCCATGTCTCCCATGTAGCAGTCGTGGGCTGGAAGTGCTGAGAGGTGTGCGCACAGCTGCTGTTTAAACATGGCGCCCGGCGTGATGAAGCAGTGAGGTGACAGTGTGGCGGGCGAATGAGAGCCCATTCACCATGGAAATGGCATGTTTCCTGGGCATGTGTAATTAACACGGCGTGTTTGGGATGATATGGTGTGAACAGCCGCCATTGCAACGGACGGGTTAAAAAGTCATTTCACCTGCTCGCTACCGGTCTTAGTGCAAACCTGGGATGGTTCCGCCCTTTGCTTCTGGGCACTGGGACTCTTGTGAAACAATATTTCTTTTCTGTGTGGTCTCTGCGCTGTAAACCTTTCTTTTCTCTATCCCTCTTTTACTGTATGAATGCACTTTGAGTGTGTGCAAATAAACTAACCCTTTGAGTTCATCCTACCTCGAGTTATTAATAGAAATTTGGATCAAACCAAAACCGAAGGGGTGGGGGAAATACCCCATCGCTTATAAAGAGGGAAACAAATCAAAACACCTTTCTGTTTACGGACGGGGGGTGAGGGGAGAAATTAGTGCCTGTTTAAATTAACCCCCACCTGTCCCTAACACTGTTCACTTTGGACTGAACTGGAAAGATCAGTGTCAGCCTTCCAGCCTGCTCCCTGATTACTGTCCCACGTACCCAGGCACAAAGAGGTGCCTGGCACTGTCCACGTAGGGTACCCTGCCTCCAATTACTATCGTTCATGTCTGGGAGTCACCAGAGCTGCCACTCACCATCTCCCCGCTCGAAGCAGGGGAGCAGAGGAGAATTCCAAAGCTGTGCCCGTTCTCGCTTCAGGGCAAGGGATGTGTGCATGGAGCGGGGGAGGGGCGGACGAGGGCAAGGGGGAGGTGGTGGGGGAACAATTTAAACCGCTTTGAGGCAAGGCTGTATGTTTTAGACACTAGCTTCTGAGGCAGGGGGCAGGATTTATTACAAACGCTGAACCCAAAACCTCTTCATCCTGTGCAGTCGATGCTCCCTGGAGGGTAGTTCTAAGGGGAAAATTAAGATATAGAACCTTGCAAATGCTGGAGGTCGGAAATATAGACAGAAAACATTGGCTACGCTCTGTCGATCAGCTGATGCGTGGGCTAGGAAACCAATCGGCCAGGCCAATTCATCAGAACTCTTGTGGATAATTATCAGTTTGTGTGATCGAGTAAAACAAGGCAATTTTGGCTTAACCACCTGTGGCACACTGAAATCATGGGCAGGTGAATTAACGTTCTTCACTCTACACCATCGGCCAAAGTCAAGGTTACACTCTCTCATATCGAGGGCCATTTGGCTAATCGCATCTTTATTTTGGAATATAATCGCCGTGTCAAAACTAAACTGGTCCACTTCGCTTCCCAACCCTTTCCTCACGTGGCCTTTGGTCAGTGTAAGGTGGAATATCTGCTCCCTACGTTTTTATTAGGAGAAGGGGAGTCAGATGTGGCACCAGGGGCAGGAGAGACATCGAGAGAAAGCAGAAAGGAAGCTAAGATCCAGTAAGCTCTTTAAGTCGAAAAGAAGCAAGAGGGTGACGCTCAACGCAGACGTGTAACGGATGCGATCACAGTTAAACGGCTGTGATCACTGTTTGGCTTAGCATTCCAATTCGCTGCGAGTGCTCGAATCAACTGTATTCTCAAAGCTCAACAGCATCAGAGGGCGGAATTTAATACCCTCCCCTGATGGCAAGTTTGGAGTTGAGGGGGGCATTTAATCGGGCGGAAGTCGATAGAGTGGACAGGATAAAATTGTTTCCCTTGGTGGAGAATTCTAGAACCAGGGGACGTGGATGCAAGATAAGTGGCAGAAGGTGTAGGGGGACATGAGGAAGGACTTTTTTTTTTAAACGCAGAGGGTAGTGGGTGTCTGGAACTCGCTGCCCGAGTTGGGGGTAGAGGCAGAAACTCTAAACTCTTTTAAAAAGTACTTGTTATCTGCACCTTAAGTGCTGTAAGCTGCAGGGCTATGGGCCGGGTGCAGGAAGGTGGGGTTAGAAAGGGCACCTGGGTGTCCTCGGGCTGGCATGGACAAGATGGGCCGAATGGCCTCCTTCTGTGCTGTAACTTCTCTATGGTTCTCTGGTTCTATGGAAGGGTGGTGGATGGGGAGGTGTGCCATCTTCCCACCTCTGCCCCGATTAAATCCAGGGCATGAAAAGCATTCCCGCCCTGACACCAAGTGAGTCCCTTAAGGGGGCAATTAATGCCAGTTAAGGGCCACATCCCAACCCCTGCCAGTATAACGAAGAACGCTGTGGACACTGTAAACCTAAGGATCCAAATCTGAAGTCGGCAAACGGGTAATGCTGAGAAAAGAGACTGCCTGACCTGAGTATTCTTAACCAGATGGTGCACGCAGGGGCAGCCAAGTTGGAGGCTCCAGCGAGCGGCTCAAGGCCCAGAACTGGACCCAAGGTGGGGGTCCCAATGCCTGTGGGAAAACTCAGCCCCTTGTGTCTCTTGTTATGGGGGAGAAAAAAAAACTAGAGGCAAGGTATTCACCAAGAAATCCAATAGGGAATTCAGAATTTCCCCGGACAGTGGTGGGAATGTGGAACTCGCTACCACAAGGAGAGGTTGAGGTGAATAATATAGATACATTTAAGAGGGAAGCTGGATAAACACACGAGGGGGAAAGGGATAGAAGGATATGGTGAAAGAAACAATGAGGAGATTTGAGTGAGCCAGCATTGTCTAGTTGGGCTGAGTAGTCTGTTTCTGTGCTGTATAATCAATGTAATCCTATGCAATCCATAGTGGTTGAGCCCAAGGAGCATTAGGGAGGGATATTGTATTGTATGACAGTTGTTTGCAGTATCTCTGCCTTCATTAGAGGAATATGTACTGGTTGTGTATCTCCTGCATTCTGGACCTGACTGTGGTTTACAACATTACCTGCTCTAGCAGGGTTATTCTCCTCAGACAGATTAAGGTGGCCTCATTACCAAACATTGGAAAATGTTAGAAGCTGTTATTAAAGAAGCTATAACAGGGCACTTGGATAAGCTCAAGGTAATCAGGCAGAGTCAACATGGTTTTGTGAAAGGGAAATCATGTTTAACCAACTCATTGGAGTTCTTTGAGGAAGTAACATATGCTATGCTAAAGGGGAACTGGTAGATGTACTGTACTTAGATTTCCAGAAGGCATTTGATAAAGTGCCACATCAAAGGCTATTGCAGAAAACAGAAGCTCATAATTAAGGGGGTAATGTATTGGCATGGATAGAAGATTGGCTAGCTAACAGGAAGCAGAGAGTTGGCATAAATGGGTCTTTTTTTGGTTGGTAGGATGTGACGTGTGGTGTGCCACAGGGATCAGTGCTGGGATCTCAACTGTTTACAATTTATATAAATGATTTGGTTGAAGGGATGGATGGGATGGTTGCCAAATTTGCTGATGACACAAAGAAAGTAATTTGTGAAAAGAACAAAAAGAGGCAATAAAAAGATATAGGTACGTGCAGTGAGTGGGCAAAGATCTGCCAAATGGAGTGTAATGTGGGAAAATGTGAAATTGTCCATTTTAGCAGGAAGAATAAAAGAGAAGCATATTATCTAAATGGTGAGAGATTGAAGAGCTCTGAGATGCAGAGGGATCTGGGTGTCTTAGTGTATGAATCACAAAAGGCTGGTATGCAGGTACAGCAAGTAATTATAAAAGCTAATAGAATGTTATGGTTTACTGAAGGGAATTGGATACAAAGTAGGGAGGTTATGCTTCAGATATACAGAGCGCTAGTGAGACCACATCTGGAGTACTGTCTACAGTATTGGTCACCTTATTTAAGGAAGGATATAAATGCGTTGGAAGCAGTTCAGAGAAGGTTTACCAGACTAATACCTGGAATGGTTGGGTTGTCTTATGAGGAAAGGTTGGACAGGTTAGGCCTGTATCTGCTGGAGTTTAGAAGAGTAACAGGCCACTTGATTGAAACATATAAGATCCTGAGGACCCTTGACAGGGTGGATGTGGGGAGGATGTTTCCTCTTGTGGGAGAATCTAGAACTAGGGGTCACTGTTTAAAAATCAGGGGTCGCCCATTTAAAACAAAGATGAGGAGAATTTTTTCTCTGAGGGTCATGAGTCTTTGGATCTCTCTTCCTGAAAATTTGGTGGAAGCAGAGTCTTTGAATATTTGTAAGGGAGAGGTGGATAGATTCTTGGTAAGCAAGGGGGTGATAGGTTGTAGGTGGGGTGCAGATTTCAGGTTACTATCAGATCAGCCATGATCTGATTAAATGGTGGAGCAGGCTCGAGGGGCTGAATGGCCTACTCCTGCTCCCTGTTTGTATGTTTGTATTGCACGACTGGAAAACCTAGCAGTCCCAAGGGACACCGAAGAGGACTATTGCCAGTGTGGATGTGCCCCACTACTAATCTCACTGAGTATTATAAGGCTCTGCAACTCAGTGAGAGTATGGGAGAATGTTGACATTCCACTGCACTTGGACCTGTGAAGGGTGGGCCCTGTCACCTGTGGAAAGCCCAGAAACCTTATTTATTTGCGATGGAGTTTGAGCCCCACGGCGTGCATCTTTCGCCATCGCTTGTCTCCCTGCCCTGAGGTCAGCCTGATTTACAGGTTTGGCTTCAGGTTGAAAGGGGAGTACCCTGGGGTGCCAGGCAGGAGCGATCTCTGACCCTGGTTAAGGAGTGAGGTTGGAGGGGGACGTAGATTCCAATCCACAACCCCAGGGGAGTCCAATCTCCGGGATGTGGTAGCAGGCTGATCTGAGGAATGAAGTTGGCTTGCACTTTGCGAGAGTGGGGGGTCTAAAAGCGGGGACGTTCAAATGCTAGCTGAGCAACTGGAGTATTTTAACTCAATTAAAGTAATCTGGAAAAAGCCATGAGACCTTGTCAACTGGTGCTTTGTGAGAGAAATCAAACACATTGCTGCTGCTGCTTGTAGCTACACCTACCAGAGACTCTGTTACCTGGTATGTCTGGTATGTCACACTTGCCTATCTTGTCGCTGGAGGTAAGCATGCAGGTACAGCAGGTGGTAAAGAAGGCAAATGGTATGTTGGCCTTCATAGCAAGAGGATTCGAGTACAGGAGCAGGGATGTCTTGCTGCAATTATACAGGGCCTTGGTGAGACCACACCTGGAATATCGTGTGCAGTTTTGGTCTCCTTATCTGAAGAAGGGTGTTCTTGCTATAGAGGGAGTGCAGCGAAGGTTTACCCGACTGATTCCTGGGATGGCGGGACTGACATATGAGGAGAGATTGAGTCGGTTAGGCTTATATTTGCTGGAGTTCAGAAGAATGAGGGGGGATCTCATAGAAACCTATAAAATTCTAACAGGACTAGACAGGGTAGATGCAGGAAGGATGTTCCCGATGGTGGGGGAGTCCAGAACCAGGGGTCACATTCGGAGGATATGGAGTAGACCATGTAGGACTCAGATGAGGAGAAATTTCTTCACCCAGAGAGTGGAGAGCCTGTGGAATTCGCTAACACAGAAAGTAGTTGAGGCCAAAACATTGTATGCTTTCAAGAAGAAGTTAGGTATAGCTCTTGAGACGAAAGGGATCAAAGGGTATGGGGAGAAAGCGGGAGCAGGCTATTGAGTTGGATGATCAGCCATGATCATATTGAATGGCAGAGCAGGCTCGAAGGGCTGAATGGCCTACTGCTGCTCCTAGTTTCTGTGTTTCTATTTGCATCATCCTCACAGCTTCGCTGTAACACATCTACAAACCACCCTGTGATGTCCGTCATCCGACAAAACCTAGGTCGACCCCCGCTCTGCTGCCCTCTGCTTTGCCCCCTCGAAGAGATCTCTGGAGAGTTTCAGCTCTGATCAAATGGCTGAAATACTCTGACTCTCTCTTTTCAGGCTGTCACTTCTTAGAGTCCTTTTTGATCTTGCAATTTCAAGCACCTCTTCATTTAGTCTTGTGGTCTGGTTCGAGGGTTTTTAACATCTGTCTTAGCATCCACATTTCAAGGGGCTCGATTTCCTTCCACAGATCTTTTCCTGTTGTCCATGTTTCAACACTGTGATCTTGAAATTATGTTGTGACGCAACAGCCTATGATGATTTTAACACATCTGGGCGCAATTTCACCTACTCCAAAAATCAATGTGTTAGCACATGAACTGATGAAGCATTGCAGACATGGCC
The DNA here is from genome assembly GCF_017639515.1 of Carcharodon carcharias. Lineage (NCBI taxonomy): Eukaryota > Metazoa > Chordata > Chondrichthyes > Lamniformes > Lamnidae > Carcharodon > Carcharodon carcharias. The sequence continues at coordinate 144,996,654 of NC_054478.1, read as the reverse complement.
CTGTCCACAGAAGATCTCTCCTAGCTCCAGGGTGAGCCTACATCTCACGCTCTTCATTTTGACCAGCGGCCACACCTTTCCAAACGTCAGTGGAACCATCAAACATTCACACAGAAAGCACCAGCCCTGGAGTCCCTTATAATTAGAGATTGGACCGCAGACCAGAGCTTTAGTCTCACCACAGGCCTCAGCCCTGCAAGTTCACACACAGGGTAGGGCCATATCGTGGAAACAAAAGGAATGCAGGTCATTCATGAAGCTGCCTGCAGCATTGCCAGGCAGATAATCCCGCTTGGGCATTGCTATAACGTTGTACATTGCCATGCCTGTTCGCATGCCAGGAAACTGTTTCAAGAATTCTGAATTTGGGTGTGTCAGGGTGTAACTCTGTAAGGAAACTCCAAAATCAGAACCTAGCATTGGGATGGGTTCCAATCCTCAGCTGCTGGCGTTCTAAATGCTCCTAAAGTAGCAGAGTGCACAAAAGTGCCCGACTGGCATTGCATCTCCCAACTCCAGGTCCATACCAAACAGGCACTGGCTGCACCATTTGCTGCTGGATTTACTCCTTGACTCACCATCGCCAAACATTCTTGGGGTAATTCTGGGCAGCAAGTGGATCCCCAAAATGGAAGGGCGTACACAAAGGCAGAAATCAGCCTTGAACCCACAACCTTCTGACTCGGAGCTCTACCCAGTGAGCCCACGTGCGACACCTTCATTAAACGTGGCCCAAATCTAAAACCGTGTCACTAAAAATGAACACTTGGGTGTTCACCATGAACGTGCAGTGTCACTGGGGTGGGAGGCGGAGCATTTGGACGAGAGGAAGATTCAAAGGTGCATCAGTGAAGCAAAGACAGGTAAGAAAGGCCAAAAAGAGGAAGTTTGGAGGCTGGAGGAATGAGAAAGGTCGGCGTGTACTCGGCTGACTCCTGGGGTGGAGGGGATATCCTACAAGGATGGGTTGGGCAGACTGGGCCTGTATTTGGAGTTTAGAAGTATGGGAGGTGACCTTATTGAAACATAGAAGGTTCTGTGGGGGCTTGACAGGGTGGATGCTGAGAGAATGTGGGGGAATCTAGAACTGGGGGGGGGTGGGGGGGGCGCAGTTTAAAAATAAGGGGATCTCCCTTTTAAGAGGGGAGAAATATTGAGGAGAAATTTTTTTCTCCCAGAGGGCTGTGCTTCTGTGGAACTGTCTTCCCCGGGGAGCAGTGGAGACAGGGTCAATGAATATCTTTAAGGCAGAGGTAGATCGAATGTCTTCTCTCAGAGGGTCATCAATCTGTGAAATTCTCTTCCACGGAGAGCACTGGGGGCTGGGTCATCGAATATGTCCAAGGTTGAGCTGGACGGATTTTTTGACTGACAAAGGGCCAAGCAGGAAAGTGGAGTTAAGGCCATTATCAGTTCAGCCACAATCTTATCAAATAACGGAGCAGGCTCGGCTGGGGCTGAATGACAGACAGGCTCCCATTCCCGACTCGTGTGTTCTTGTACGCTTTCCAAAAACCCGAGAAAGATGATTGAAAAGCCTTCTCAGACGTTTGCGTATTAGCTGTTGAACAGATGTGAGCTTTACAGAGAGCGGGGGTGGGGAGGTGCTCTCTATGAATGAGGTGATTTAGGGTACTTCGGAATTCTACCTAAAACCAGAGAGAGATGGCGGAATTGAAGAGCACCGACGAGGACCAAAGTTAAAGCCGCTGATCTTAAGATGTGGGAGCTCTCGCTTGGGCTTTTGGGTTGGATGTCGAATGGATCCAATATGGTCGGCTCAACCCTCATCAACACATTTTGCAGCAGCCGCCAGGTACTATCTGTCGGTGCTGGGGTTGGGGGGTAGGGGGGTGGAGGGTGGTTGGGGGGAAGCAGAGGCTGATGGGGGCTGAGCATGAGTTGGCACTGAGCAAGGAGATTTTCACTGGGCATACAGGGACACTCCTGAGGTCCAGTACCCATGGCCCTCAACATCCTCACCTGTTTGAAGAATCGAAAGAAGAGGAACTTTTACTATCGCATTGAAGAGCCACAAGATGTAGGGGTTCAGATGCTGCAACACATGAGGAATAAGGACGCTGCGCACTGTAGACGATGAACGCTGTTTGGAAATATGAAGAGTGGATATTCAATGCTAAAATTTACAAAACTTGAGACCAAATGGAGTTCAACACTTCAAATCTCCCCTACAAACTGAGTGTTATCCATTGACCCTAACTCTTTCGTCTGGCAACACTCTCCCAATCCCTTTTGCTACATTTCCTCTTGTGACACACACCATGTTATGGCTGATTGGCAAACGAAAGGGATCGGCGATCTATTGAAGGAACAGGACAGGTAGAGAGAGGGAGAGAGAGAGAGAAAGGAAGGCTGGAGCCCCAGAACGCTGATGGAAAAAGGGTAGGGTGAATGAGTGGGCAAAAAAATGGCAGATGGAGTATAATGTGGGAATATGTGAGCTTGTCCACTTTGGTAGGAAGAGTAGAAAAGCAGAATATTATTTAAAAGGAGCGAGATTGCAGAGCTCCGAGGTACAGAGGGATCTGGATGTCCTTGTGCATGAAAAGTTAGCATGTAGGTACAGCAAGTAGTTAGGAAGGCAAATGGAATGTTGGCCTTTATTGCAAGTGGGATAGAGTATAAAAGTAGGGAGGTCTTGCTACAACTGTACAGGGCATTAGTGAGACCGCAGCTGGAGTTAAGTGTATAGTTCTGTTTCCTTACTTAAGGAGGGTTATACTTGCATTGGAAGCCATTCAGAGGGGGTTCTTTAGGCTGATTCCTGGGATGAAGGGGTTGTCGTAAGAGGAGAGGTTGAGTAGGTTGGGCCTGTACCCACTGGAGTTTAGAAGAATGAGAGGAGATCTTATTGAAACATATAAGATCCTGAGGCGACTTGACAGGGCGGATGCTAAGAGGATGTTTCCTCTTGTGGGAGAGACTAGAACTCGAGGGCTCAGTTTAAAAATAAGGGGTTTTCCATTTGAGATGGAGATGAGAAGGAATTTCTTCTCTCAGAGGGTCATTAATCTTTGGAATTCTCTTCCACAGAGAGCAGTGGAGGCTGGGTCATTGAATATGTTCAAGATTTTTGATCGACAGGAGAGGCAAGGATTATCGAGGGTAGACAGGAATTGGGGCCACACTCAGATCAGCCATGATCTTAGTAAATGGCGGAGCAGGCTCGAGGGGCCGAATGGCCTACTCCTGCTCCTAATTCTTACACTCCCATGAGACAAGAGGATGGACCAAGAAATAGAAATCAGATGGAGTAATCTGAGAGAAAACCAATAGCTGATGGTGATAACTCCGCAAATATATGCATCATTTTACTGTTAATGCCTGCAATATACAGTGAAGGGGATAGACTTGTCCCATAAATGTCAGGATTATTACAATCGTCCTTTTAGATAAATAAGATAACATTAAAAACAAAGCAAACCACCTCAAAGTTTCAGTTAAAGGGAACAGCGCAAACCATGAGCTTTGATGTAAGTACTTAGACCCAATAATTGGAATCAGATTTTGGTGGAATTTCTCCAGCTGCATTCTGTTAAACCTTCAAATATATTTTATAAAAAAGTGCTCGCTTTTCCGACAAAGACAGAAAAAGCAGCAGAGGCGCGATTAACTCCTCCAAGTTATTCGCGAGCCTGAAAGAAGTCCAGCAAATGCTTTAGGGTTAACCCTCAATATTAGCACCCCCCCCCCTCTCACCCCCCAACTCCCGGCCTGAGTAAAGGGCCACCCTGTTTTTAATTTCAATAGGAAAATACTGGAAAAGCTCAGCAGGTCTGGCAGCTTCTGTGGAGAGAGAAAGAGGGTCCACGGTTCAGGCCGATGGTCTTACAGATTTCCAGCACTTGTATCATCTTTTTTGCAATCAGTATTTTGGAATGAGTACTTTTGTGACTAATCGTTCGTTCAGTTCAATTCTAAAGGCGAATGAAGCCAGAGTGAATACAGGGGAAGAGGTTGCTAAAAGGGCATTCACATGGCAAACTCACAAGCTATTGAATAAACTACTTTGCAAATGGGTATTCACCAGACTGATTCCTCTGAGGAGGAATTGAGCAGCATAGGTCCATATTCACCGGAGTTGAAAAGAATGAGTGGTGATCCCACTGAAATATATATGTTTCTTCGTTGGTTTGAAGGGGTAGGTGCTGAGAGGCTGTTCCCCCCCTGGCTGGAGGGTCTCGGGACAAGGGGTAGACCATTTAGTGCTGAGACGAGGAGGAACTTCTTCGCTCAGTGGGTGGTGAATCTGTGGAATTCTCCACACCAGAGGAAGCTCAATCATTGAGTATATTGAAGACAGGGATCGATAGATTGCTGGGCACTGAGGGAGTTAAGGCAAATGGGGATAGAGTGGGAAGGTGGAGTTGAGGTTGAAAATCAGTTATGATCTTATTGAATGGTGGGGTAAGCTTGAAGGGCTGAATGCTCTACTCTTGCTCCTATTTTTTGTGTTTTCTTATAAAATACAGACATACTTTCTCACGACTGAAGCAAAGGATAATTTTAACCCACCAAGCGTCAAACTGTATTAGTCGATTGTTTTATACAGCGTCCAATTTTTTAAATTCTTTCACAGGATATGGACTTCTCTGGCTGAGCCAGCATTTATTGCCCATCCCCAATTGAGAACGTGGTGGTGAGCTGCCTTCTTGAACCACTGCAGTCCATGTGGTGTAGTACACCCACAGTGCTGTTAGGGAGGGAGTTCCAGGATTTTGACCCAGCGACAGTGAAGGAACGGTGATATATTTTCAAGTCAGGATAGTGAGTGGCTTGGAGGGGAACTTCCAGGTGGTGGTGTTCCCATGTGTCTGCTGCCCTTGTCCTTCTAGGTGGTAGAGGTCATGTGTTTAGAAGGTACTGTCGTAAGAGCATTGGTAAATTGCTGCAGTGCATCTTGTAGATGGTACACACTGCTGCTACTGTGCAATGGTGGTGGAGGGAGTGAATGTTTGTGGATGTGGTGCCAATCAAGCGGGCTGCTTTGTCCTGGATGGTGTGAAGCTTCTTGAGTGTTGTGGGAGCTGCGCTCATCCAGGCAAGTGGGGAGTATTCCATCACATTCCTGACTTGTGCCTGGTGGATGGTGGACAGGCTTTGGGGAGTCAGGAGGTGAGTTACTCACTGCAGGATTCCCAGCCTCTTGTAGCCAGTGTATTTATATGGCTATAAAAACAAAAAAACTGCGGATGCTGGAAATCCAAAACAAAAACAGAATTACCTGGAAAAACTCAGCAGGTCTGGCAGCATCGGCAGAGAAGAAAAGAGTTGACGTTTCGAGTCCTCATGACCCTTCGACAGAACTGTAGTTCTGTCGAAGGGTCATGAGGACTCGAAACGTCAACTATTTATATGGCTAGTCCAGTTCAGTTTCTGGTCAATGGTAACCCCTAGGATGTTGAAAGTGGGGGATTCAGTGATGGTAATGCCATTGAACATCAAGGGGCGATGGTTTGATTCTCCCTTGCTGGAGATGGTCATTGTTAATCTTGCAAATGCTGTGAAAATTGATTGCATGCTCTAGTTGTGATTAAGGACAGCTGAAATGGGGTAAAGCTGGGCGAATACATAAGAATCAGTTTCCACCAGGGGAGCTTTGCGGATGGGAAAAGTAGTCTGCACTTAGGTTTATTCACAAAACTCAGTACAACATAAGCTAAAAACAGACTGGCTTCAGCTTCTTCCCTTAGCAGGTGGATGTCCACCAGATTAACAATCACTACCTGGCACTTGTGTGGCATGAATGCTATTCGTCACTTATCAGCCCAAACCTGAATGTTGTTCAGGCCTTGCTGCAATTTACATACCATGTCTATTTTACACACCGACCCTATTGTACACCATCCAATTCACAGCCCGCCTGTTTTACACACTGATCTGTCTGTAGCAGGGCACCAATGGAAGCTGTACCAAACAATGCTGGGGTGGGGGTGGGTGAGGTTGTGTTAAACGTCATGTGCTAAACAGTCATGGCATCAGCCCCTGAATTTGCTTGTGGGGTAAATGACACTTGCAGGATAAATCATGAAGGGATTTCAGCCTTGCTGATGCCCTGCTCCTGCCTCTGAATGGGGTCGTGGTTGCTTATGGATGAAAAGAGCAAAGTTCCACCAACTTCACATTGGGCGTCTAGCTGCTCTGATTCTTGGCCAGCGTCCCAGAAATAGGCTGGAGGCTAATGAACATGTGTAGTAACAGCACTGTGGATGTACCTGCACCAGATGGGCTGCAGCGGTTCAAGAAGAGGCTGACCATCACCTTCTCAAGGGCAGTTAGGGATGGGCAACAAATGCTGATCTACGTCTGTGGAAGAATGAAATAAAAGTCGTGTGGGGTCTACAGTTCAGACCTAAACACGATTTCCATTTCAGTCAGTGCTGTCCCCGTTCGTTCTTCAACCCTCACTTGAATACTGCTGAAAAAAGAGACATGTTGGCAAAGACTTGCCCCTTCCCCTCATCCGGGACAAATGCAAGAACGCTGAATTTCAAACGATCACGACAATTCATGCTCCAGGACAAATGGGTGCTGATTGGTTGGCGAGCCAATTCCGATTAGCTGAGCAAAAGCAGAGTCTGCTTGCTAACCAATCAGCCCCCTTTTCATCAGTCCTACAAATTGTTGTGGCTGTTTGAAATTTGGCATTCTTGCATTTGCCCTGACAGGTGCAAGACGAAAAGCTTCAGCAACACATCTGTCTTTTCAGCAAAATTCCGGTCCTGGACGAGCAAGCGACTGTATATGGTGCAGTTCAGGGGGCAGCCATTCCCGGGGGACACTTAAAGGGATCATTCATTGTGGTAGGGGGTGGCTGGAAGCAGGTTTGAAACTCATTTACTCTTGATTATTTTGGTGGTTTGGACCCTGATACACTCTTATGACTTAAATTCTCTGCGTCTGGGTGCACCCTTTAAATTTCTGCATTAAAAAGCAACTCCATTGACCCCCCCACCCCTCATCCCCCCTCCGCCACAGCAAACCCTTCCATCCAAAATGACAAAATCTGACCCTTAAATCTCTTCACAGAGTTTGTTCACAGCAAAAGGGCTCACAGACTGCTCGTTCCACACTGGGTGGAGAAAGAAGGTGGCAAAAATCCCAACAAGGAACAAAATTGGGAGCAAGCACCTTCATTGTCCCTTATCTAGCTTTGAATGAGGCAATTGATGACTCAAACGGGCTGCCTCTTTAACCTTGTGGCTTGACTTGGGATTATTTTTAAGATCAGTTAGGTTTTCAATTCATTTCATCAGAAGGAAAGACACTGTGATCTCATAATAATATATGAACATACGGACTAGGAGCAGGAGTAGGCCATTCAGCCCCTCGAGCCTGCTCCACTATTAAATAAGATCATGTTCAGATCCGACTGTGTCCTTGTAGTAACTGTATCTTTAAGGAATGTAGTGGCTGTAGCTTTAAGGTTTATTGTACTGCGTATTGCGATGCAACGGTATGAACGAGTCAGCCCGAAACGCAAGGAGCCTTAGGGGTGGGGGTTTATGTCCAGTTGTGGTTCTCGATAGAAACAGGTAACTGCTGCTCAAACCCTGTCAATAAAGTTCACTGTTTCTTACGAGAAACCTGTCTGGCGACGAGGATAAATTGGTCCCGCTGCTGTCCCTCATCCAGTGAATGTGGTGATCTGGTTTTAAACAGGAGAAAGGGAAAATATACTCACCAGGTATTCCACCACTTGGCAGGAACAACCCTTTCGACTCACCCACAGAGGACTGGAGTCAATATATAGAACGCCTGGGTTTCTGCTCCCAAGCAAACAAAATAATGGTGGAGGAAAAAGAGAAAGCAGGTTCTCCTAAGCGTCGGTGGGAGATAAAACTTATAACTAAGTCCATAGTTTGACTGCCCCGACCGGTCCCAAATCAAAGACTTGCAGCAAATTGGTTGATCTCGTAAAGGGTCATTTTCAACCCAAACTCTCCGTCATCATGCAGAGGTTCAAATTTAATTCAAGAACAAGAACCCCCTGGGGTGGGGGAGACCATAGCAACATAGATAGCGAAGTTGAAACAGCTAACAGAACATTGTGACTTCAGGGAGACCCTAAATGATACGTTAAGGGATCGCTTGGTCTGCAGTGTGCACGATGATGCCATTCAACCACGGTCACTAGCTGAGGTAAAATATCAATTTTCAAAGAGCTTTGGAAATAGCGCGTGCGGTGGGAAGTGCCGAGCAGGGATCCGCAGGCCTTACAGGGTGTACAAAATGGCGCCGTTTTCCAGTTGTTGTGGGGGGGGGGGGGGTACGGGAACCGATCACCGGGCGTGGCGCAAAAACCAGGGAGCCGGCCATGAAGCGGGAGACAGCCCTCCCCCCCACCACCCGAAACTTTTAAAAATATACAGGAGGCAGCTCAGCAGTGAATCTGAAATTGAATCGTTACCGATGTGGAAGTAACCATACCTCTGAAACTTGCTGTTTTAAAGAGGTGGAGTGCCATTATTGTTATAAAAGAGGGAACATCTGAAGCAGTGTAAAGCAAGATTCAGACAGACTCCCAGGCAGCAAACTAAACTGATCAAAGTACATAATGCGGAAGAACCAGAAGCCACTAATTCCGATGTTTATTCCCTAATGTGAAGGTAGGGAAAACAGAGCCAATCACTGTTACTCTGCAGGTTAATGGAAAACCTTTGATCATGGATATGGATACCGGTGCCTCAACCATTGTAATGGGGGAGCACGCATTCAAATATTTAAATAAGGGTACTCAAAAATTGACTATGGAGTAGACTTCAGCCAAATTGAAAACCTATACTGGTGAAGCCACACAAGTAAAAGGTATTACCACTGTACCTGTTTATTACAAGCACCAGACAGCACAGCTCCCTGTGATTGTAGTGGAAGGTGAAGGACCAAGCCTTCTAGGTCGTGATTGTTTGAAAGAAATTAAACTAAATTGGTCTGAAATTTTCCAGCTGCGAGCTGAAGGATGGCAAGAGCTGCTAAGAAAATATGACAAGGTCTTTCAAGAGGAACTGGGAAAAATCAAGGGCCTGCAGACTAAGATCTATGTTGGCTCTGAAGCAACTCCTCGTTTTTTTTTTTAAACTCAGGCCTGTGCCTTATGCCCTAAGAGAGAAGGCTGACACCGAATTAAACTGTTTAGAGAAGCTGGGTATCATTCAGTCGGTTCAATTTTCGGGCAGGCAGCACCCATAGTCCCTGTCTTGAAACCGAATCAGACCACCCGTATCTGTGGAGATTACAAGTTAACAGTAAACAAGGCTGCCAAGTTGGACAAGTACCCTATCCCCAGGATTGAGGATCTGTATGCCAAATTAGCAGGAGGGAGAACTTACACTAACTTAGACATGAGTCACGCATTTTATCAGTTGAAGCTGGATGATACATCCATAGGACTTGTAACCATAAACACACATAAAGAGTTACATCAATACACAAGCCTGCCTTTTGGAGTTTCTTCAGCCTGTGTGATTTTCCAGAGGACGATGGAGAGCTTGTTGCAAGGACTACCTCAAGTCACGGTCTACCTGGGCCACGTCCTAATAACTGGGTTAATAGGAGCGGAACACTTGGCTATCTTGGAAGAAGTCTTAAAATAATTCTTGGAAGCAGAGGTGCGCTTGAAAAAGGAAAAGTGTACCTTTCAGGCAAGTGAAATCATGCACTTGGGCCGCTGGGTAGATGCCCAAGGGTTACACCTGGTAGAAGAAAAAGTTAAAGCTATTAAAGAGGCACGCTCGCCTACAAATATCTCAGAGGTCAAGTCATTCTTGGGCACAGTAAATTACTATGGCCAAATCCTACCCAACTTATCAACAGTCCTAGCCCCTCTACACTCATTGTTAAAGGAAAACGAACATTGGTCTTGGAATTCACCTCAAAAAGAAGCCTTCATGAAAGTTAAACAGTTCTTGCATTCCTTGAACTTGTTAGTACACTACGACCTGCCAAAAGAATTGGTGCTAACTTGCGACACCTCCCCCTATGGCGTGGGAGTGGTACCATCTCACAAGATGGATGATGGTTCAGAAAGGCCATTGGGCTATGTATCCAGAACTTTCTCTACGGCAAAGAAGGGTTATTCACAAATCGAGAAAGAAGGATTATTGATTATTTTTGGAGTTAAAAAGCTGCATCAGTATGTACATGGCAAACACTTTACTATAGCATCTGATCACAAACCACTCTTGGGTCTGTTTAGTGAAGAAAAAGCTATCCTTCCCATGGCTTCCACAAGAATTCAGTGATGGGTTTTAAGGAACGTAGTGACTGTAGCTTTAAGACGTATTGCACTGTGTAGTATCACGAGACAGTGTGAATGCATCAGCCAGAAGGGCGGAGAACCTTAGGGGTGGAGATTGTGTTTAGTTGCAGTTCTTGATCGAAACATGTAACTGCAGCTGAGGCCCTGTAAATAAAGTTCACTGTTTCTTATGAGAAAACTGTCTGGAAAATCAAGTCCATAACCAGCCTCAACTCCATATTCTGCCTGTCACCAGTAACCTTTGACTCCCTTGTCAATCAAAAACTTATCAAGAATATACCTAACTCTGCTTTAAAAATATTCATTGATCCTGCCTCCACCACTCTCTGGAGTAGAGAGTTCCACAGACTCATGATCCACTAAGAGAAAATAATTCTCCTCATCCCCATCTTAATTGGGAGACGCCTTATTTTTGAACTGTGTCCCCTAGTTCTAGTCTTCCCCACAAGGGGAAACATCATTTCAGCATCGACCCGGTCAAGTCCCCTCAGGATCTTATATGTTTCAATAAGATCACCTCTCATTCTTCTAAACTCCAATGGATACAGGCCTGGCCTGTCCAACCTTTCCTCTTCAGATAATGCCCCCTCCCCAGGTATAAGGTGAGTGAACCTTCTCTGAAGTGTTTCTAATGCAATTATGCTCTTTTTTAAATAAGGAGGCCAAAACTGTACATATTACTCTGGATGTGGTCTCACCAACACCCTGTACAACTGAAGCAAAACATCCCTACTTTTATATTCCACTCCCCTTGCCTTCTTAACACTTGCTGTACTCGCATACTAACTTTTCTTGATTCATGTGCTAGGACACCCAGATCCCTCTGTACTTCAGCGTTCTGTGATCTCTCTGTATTTAAAAAATATATTGCTTTTTTATTCTTCATGCCAAAGTTCACATTTTCCCACATTATACTCCATCTGACAATGTTTTGCCCATTCACTTACCCTGTCTATATCCCTTTGCAGGCTCCTTATGTCCTCTGCACAACTTACCCTCCTACCTATCTTTGTATCATCAGCGCATTTAGCAACCATGCATTCAGTCCCATCTTCAAAGTCATTGATATAGATTGTAAATAGTTGAAACCCCTGAGGCGCTCTACTGGTTATATCTTGCCAACCTGAAAATGCCCCATTTATGCCTACTCTCTGTTTCCTGTTAGCTAACCAATCCTCTATTCATGCTAATATGTTACCCCCTATGCCATGAGCTCTTATTTTGCATTGTGATCTTTGATGTGGCACCTTGTCAAATGCTTCAGGAAATCTAAGCACAGCACATCCACAGGTTTCCCTTAATCCATGTTGCTTGTCCCTTCCTCAAAGAATTCTAATAAATTAGTCAAACACAATTTCCCTTTCACAAAACCATGTTGACTCTGCCTGATTGCATTGAGATTTTCTAAGTTCCCTGCTATAACCTCCTTAATAATAGATTCCAGCAATTTCCCTATGACAGATGTTAAGCTAACTGGCCTGTCGGTTCCTGGTTTCTGTCTCCTTCCTGTGTTGAATAGGGGAGTTACATTTGCTATTTTCTAATCTGATGGGACCTTTCCAGAATCTAGGGGGAATATTTTCTCCCTGTTGGGCAGGCGGTTAGGGAACGGGAGTGTAGCCGATCAGTGCCAGCGATCGGCTGCGCCCCACCATTTTGCGTGGGGGGGGGCCAATTAAGACCCACCCAGCGCACCTGGAAGTGCTTAGCGCTCCCTGTGCAGGCGAGGTTGGGGGGAGAGGGGGAGGAGGGAGAGTTGGGGCCTGCGCTCTTTCACGCGTGCGTGTGTAAGGACACAGAAATGCCCCCTGAGGCTCTGAGCTGCCTCAGGGAGATGACTTTGATAATGAAAAGTTGGATAAAGGTATTTTAAAAAAATTTCAGACACGGCCCCTCGCGTGACAGTGTCACATGAGCTGGGGCACGTCAATGAATTTTAATAAAACTTTTTATTAAACTTATGAACCCTTCATGAAGCCTCATCCCGCACGTGGATAAGGTTCCATGAAAAATGTGAAGGCCGCCTGGGCTCTTTGCCTGTCCGCCAACTTTAAGGTTGGATGGGCAGCCTAGACAAGTACGTCAATCAGTTTAATATTGGCCTTAATAGGGCCTTTGACAGTTCGGCAGGCATACAGCGGACTCTGCTACTTCTTTTAAGACCCTAGGACAAAGTCCATCAGGACCTGGGGACTTGTCAGCTTTTATTCTAATAATTTTCTCAGTGCTCTTTCCCCTGGTTACTGTAATTATTTTAAATTCCTCCCCCCGCAACCACCCCCCCCACCCCTTCCTTTCACTCCTAGACGCAGGCTTATTTCTGGGATGTTATTCTCAGCTTCTCCCTGCCTCCCGTTCAGTTTTGAGATTTTGAGCCGCACATGGAAAAGCCAATAAACGTTCTCCTGGCTGAGCAAAGAGTACTGAAAAAAACTGAAAACCTGAAAGGGAAAAAAACGGACGGAAAACGCTGGAAATACTCAGGGCAGCCCCTGTGGGGAGGGAAGCGCAGACTACGGGCAGAATTTTTGATTCCCGTCAGAGGCAATAGGTCCGAAAATTGGTGCGGGATGGGCAGAGTGCCAGGTTGCAGGCACGTTTCCACCTCTGGGCCATTTTTGTTCCAGTAGGAGCGCAGTGGTGGGGGGAGGGGGAGGGGGAGGGGGAGGGGCAGTGGTGGGGAGGGTTGGGATTGATGGCTAGCCATCTGCAAGTGGAGGGTAGTTTATTAGGTCAATTAACTAGCCTATTACAGCCACTCAGCAGAAGTCAACTGGAAGACCCCACTGAAGCCAAAACATAGCGGAAGGATGGAGGTGACCTTCCTAGGCCAGGAGTGGGGGGGGGGTCAGTGCTCCCTACTCCCACCATGGCCATTGAGCCATCACTGTGGTGTTGCGCCCCCACAACTCTCCATGATGATGGCCTTGAGGCCTGTGCCCATTTTAAATTTGATTTCTTTTTGCCATCTCTTCAGAGGCGCCTCCATCATGAGGTGTTCCCACCACCTCTATCTCTTTCTCTCTCTCATTCCCAATTCGGACAATGTGTCATTGCTGGAGGGCTCCTATTGGTCCCTCAGCATTCTCTAGATTCAGGGAAGTTTCCATTAGATTGGAAAGTTGCAAATACGACTCCTTTATTCAAAAAGGGGAGGGAGGCAGAAAGCAGAAAACTATAGGCCAGTTAGCCTAACATCTGTCAGAGGGAAAATGTTTGAGGCTATTATTAAAAGCATTATAGCAGGGCACTTAGAAAAATTCAAGGTAATCAGGCAGAGTCAACATGGTTTTGTGAAAGGGAAATCATGTTTAACCAATTTATCTGAGCTCTTTGACAGATTCACCTGTGCTGTGGATAAAGGGGAGCCGGTAGATATACTGCACTTAGAGTTCCCAGAAGGCATTTGATTAAGTGCCACAGCAATGTAGAAAATAAAGCTCATAGTGTATGGGGTAACATATTGGCATGGAGAGAAGATTGGATAACTAACAGGAAGCAGCGCGTTGGCATAAATGGGTCTTTTTTCTGGTTGGCAGGATGTGACACAGGTATCAGTTCTGGGGCTTCAACATTTTACAGTTTATATAAATAACCTGGTTGAAGGGAACGAAGGAGTAGTGGCTAAATTTGCTGACGACACAAAGGTAGGTAGGAAAGTAAGTTGTGAAGAGGGCGTAAGGAGGCTACAAAATGACGTAGACAGGTTAAGCAGTTGGGCAAAGATCTGGCAAATGGAGTGTAATGTGGGCAAATGTGAAATCGTTCATTTTGGCAGGAAGAATAAAAAGGAAGCATATTATCTAAATGGTGAGAGACTGCAGGGTTCTGAAATGCAGAGGGATCTGGGTGCCCTAGTACATGAATCACAATAAGTTAGTGTGCAGGCACAGCAAGTACTTAGGAAAGCTAATAGAATGTTATTGTTTATTGTGAGGGGAATTGATTACAATAGAAGGGGGTTATGCTTCAGTTGTATAAGGAATTGATGAGGCCACATCTGGAGTATTATGTACAGTATTGGTCTCCTTATTTGAAGAAAGATGTAAATGCATTTGAAGCAGTTCAGAGAAGATTTACTAGACTAATACCAGGAATGTATGGGTTTTCTTATGAGGAAAGGTTGGACAGGGTTAGGCTTGTATCCGCTGGAGTTTTGAATAGTAAGAGGTGACTTAATTGAAATGTTTAAGATCCTGAAGGGTCTTGACAGGATGGATGTGGAGAGGATGTTTCCTCTTGTGGGAGAATCTAGAAGTAGGGGTCACTAAGGGGTCGCTCATTTAAGACAGAGACGAGGAGAATTTTTTTCTCTCAGAGGGTTGAGTGTCTTTGGAACTCCCTTGCTCATGAGGCAGTGGAAGCAGAGTCTTTGGGTATTTTTAAGGCAGAGCTGGATAGATTCTTGATTAACAAGGGGGTGAAAGGTTATTGGGGGTAGGCAGGAATGTGGGGTTGAGGTTACATTCAGATCAGCCATGACCTTATTGAATGGTGGTGCAAGCTCGAGGGGCTAAGTGGCCTACTCCTGCCCCTAACTCGTATGTGCAGCCTCGGGAGCTCACCTGCCCTCCTTAATTGGACAACAAGTGAGCTCCATGACACTAATCCTTGCAGAAATCCCATTAGACATCTGACACCGACGCGACATGGGGTCCTGACCCCAAAATAAAAATCCAGGCTAACATGCAGGTCAATGACCTTCCATCAGAACCTCAGAGCAACTGAGGCCTGAATCAAAGTTGTTGTACATTTTCTATTTCAGAGCTATGCGGAGAAGACACTAGTTTTGATGTGTGTAATAAACTTTATTCACAGTGCTGTAAAATGTCTGCTCCATGCTTCAGCTCTGGCTTCCAGCTCTTCCGACAGCTGCACTTACTTTTCTCTGAGCCCACACCCAGGCTTAACCAATCAAACGCAGTGAGCATAGATCAGTTACCAGACTCAAGTAATCAAACCTAGAACAACTGAACAGCGCGCAAGTGACCGAGGGCAGAAAAAATATTTTGTCCGGTCTCCATGAAGTCAGGCCTTAGGCCCACCGAAGCCGCGCATCACTCAGGGGGAAAACACGCATTAAAACCTCAGGATGAGGCCCGCCAGCGTTAGAGAGAATTGCGTAACATTTTTTAGACACTCACCATGTGGTGGCTCCCTGGAGATTCAACCACCACCGCATTTCCAAAGAATGGGCGTTAAAAACAGGACATTTTCAGTGCGAAAGCTCATCTCCCAAAAAAAATCGGTGCTGTTTCTTACCCATCTATTGGCAGGGGGACAATGGGTGCTGGGAACTGAGAGAGAGTATGAGATAAATGTCGTGTTCACTGGGTGACCACAGGAATGTGCACAGACACTGCAGGCCACATCAAAAAGGCAGCAACAATGAGGTCACCTTTGTAAAATAGATCACTCACTCACGGCTTTTAAAGCCGTTTATATCTATATATATATATATATATATATAAATATATATAGGACTTGTGGGTTTAGCTTCTGGGTGAATACTTGAGGGGAGTCCTCATAGATTGGTTAGGAAGTACAGTGCTCGGTGAGGAGCACGACGGGCACTGATCTGTGCTGGGCCCTGGCAAG
The DNA here is from genome assembly GCF_017639515.1 of Carcharodon carcharias. NCBI lineage: Eukaryota > Metazoa > Chordata > Chondrichthyes > Lamniformes > Lamnidae > Carcharodon > Carcharodon carcharias. Next base: position 144,980,777 of record NC_054478.1, on the reverse strand, counting down.
ATTGCAAGTGCAGGCGCTGCGGGCGGAGGTTTACCCTCCTTTGGGTGGTGGGCTGGGAGGAGGTGGGGGTGGGGGCAAGTGGTAAAATAAGGGGAGCTGGGTCCAGCTGGTTCCTGACGCCTTCCACGGGGAGGCAGGCAGCCAACTTAAATCGTTCGGTCCCCTGTTAGAGTCAGTTTTTGTTTTAGAGCCGACGGCATTTTGCCCCATCTGCCCGTGTGTGGGGTGGGGTGGTTGGGGGTTGGGGGTTGGGTGATGGGGGGGGGGGGGTGGTTTGGTTGGGGTGGGGGGAGTAGAAATTAGTCAGCCAATTATCTGGAAACCTACTGGAAAATGCGCGCGTGTGGCTTTCTGACCAGGGCATCCTTGGCTCGGACGTGATGCCATTGTGGTTGAATAGCCAGTCGGTTGACTGAGCGGTGCGCCGTTGCCAAGGGCTCGGTCAGTGCCAGCCGCACTTCACCGCCAACAGCGAAGGTGAGAAAATTAGAAGGTAAAGGTTAAAGCCCCTCATCTGGAGAATCCCTTTAAACTTGCTTGTCGTACAGCAAGTATCGAGGTTGAGTCTATACAGCGGTTCCAAGTAAGCTCAAGGGGTTTTAAAATGAGATGCACATGGAGCCTCTTACATACAGTTTGGCAGGGAGATGCCAATAGTATATCCAACAGCACTGAAGATTTCATGGCTTTGCGAGGGGAGATTTATGTGGGCTCACTCTGACAATTCCCCGTCAGAGATCGGGGGGGGGGGGTGCGTGGCAAATGCCAAATGAATTCGTCTATGATGGCTCCGACGACATCATCGTGAATTGCTCGCCTGCAGTTTTTCTTTTTAAACTTTGTGCCTGCTGGGGGAAGAAAAGAGTCAGGGAGAAACAAAATGGAATCACTCCCATATATGGGTTAAGCGGGCAGCAGCGATGCTGATTGGCTGAGGGTGGATCGTGTCACTGTCATGTGGCTACCATATATGGCCACGGCAGCAACGTTAAGGAGGAACAGGCAAAAAAAAAAAACAACAGGAGCAAAGGACCGAGGAGAATTAACACATGTTCTCCTCCAAAGGGTTGCGGTTAAAGCCATCTTTTGCATTTCACTGCTTCTCATTTCTGTGTGCAACTGGATACACCATAGCCATTAAAGTTATTGATGCTGTTGCTGAAAGTTATCTACAGGGATCAGTAAAATGGCAAGTGTTCAATCACCGATGCCGAACTAGTGCCAGATACATTCACAGATCGACAAACGTTGGGGCTGGATTTTAAAGGGGTGGGGGGGGTGGTGATCATGCGGTTCCTCACCCCTTGGACTAAAAAGTCAGTCCAGGGCAATGCCCGCCAGGAAGCCGGCCGTCTGCGGCCGTTTTGCGCGTCGCAGGCGTTAATTGGCTCAGGGCGAGGCTTCTGCCCCTTACCTGAGGTGGGGGAGGGTGGGGGGCGGGGGGGGGGTGGTGGGTAGGGGTTTGGGGGGAAAGCCCTGCCTTAGAGAGCTGCCAGCCTAATCTGCATGACCTCCTTCTGTGCAGTAAGATTCAATGGCTGACTTCCCCAGAGGTCAGTGCCCAAAGGAGAATCACTAGCGCCCCCGAATAAAACCTGGTCTGCATCGATCAATCATCAGGTGGTGAAGCCATTTCAAATGTGGGCTCTGGCTTGAGTTATTCAATTCTCGACTCTGGTCCCCACGAACCTGCAAACATGTAAACTGGCCTAACCCAGCCCTTGACAGTACCCCTTTCTATATCGGCACTTGGTAAGCAAGTATCCTGCTTGCTTTGGAATAATTACTGTGGTTTATTTTCTTAGATTTTATGTTGTCACTGCCTCTGTTTTGCAATCGCAATTGACATCATCACTTGTTGATTTGTCATTTATTTCCTTTATTTTGTTTGGCACCAAATGTTATTCTGGCAATTTATTGAGTCATAAATTTATTCTGACTCATGGAAATATTTAAATATAAAATTCAAACAAGCTTCCAACAAAAATGTAACTAGCACATTAACAGGAGTAAGACCCCCTTTGAAGGTACCTGTGACAATTCAACCATTGCCCTTTTAGTGTGAGCTTTTTTTTATATAGCTATGGAGCAAAAAGTAGAGTGGGGTTAATTGAGGGGGCAAAATGTCAAGGGGTATTATTGTTATTATTAGCGATCTCTCGCTAACAAGGATGGTTGGCTTCCATAAGTCCGAAGATAAAAAGCTGGTGAGGCCAATGTGGGATCTGCAGACTTGATGGCACACGGGACATTTGTTGTCCTGTGGGATGTCTGGTTGTGTGTTATTAATTCGGGCCACGGCCTGTTCTCTTTGCCGCTCTCGCTATTCGTCATAATTTTGTCACCATTGAGTCTGAAAATGCTGGGATCCTTCCCACAAACTCAGCTGCCATCTGGTTTGATCCAAGGCGATTGCCTCCCAGGAGTTAATTTCAATGTTGCATTTCTTCATGTTGACGGTCAGCACATCCTAGAAGCCCTTCTTCTGCCCTCCGCTGGTGCTTCTGCCCGGACTGTGCTGGGAGAAGGAGACCTGCTCTGGGAGCTGGTCTCTGACACCCAAACTCTATGACCAACCCAACGAATCCGATGGGGATGATCAAAGCCTCGATGCTTGTGCTGCCTGCATGTGAGGGGACACTGATGCTGGTGCGTCTGTCCTCCCACTTCATATGTAAGACCTTCGGCAGGCAGCATTTATGGTATGACTCCAGTGCTTTGAGGCACATCTTATACGTTGCTCATGTTTCATCCCCGTACTGTGAGGAAGGGCTCAAGACCTCATGTTAGACCATGGGCTTGGCAGAACAGGAGTGTTCTTGGTGTAGCAGGGATTGTGCACTGCCCCGTTAACTGTGAAATAGCTGGGATTGAATTAAAGAATGTCCATCCAGTAATTTCAGCAGTTAATGAGATGGATGACAAGATACTGGCTCCTAGTGGACACAGACTAATGTGACATGTCTATAATTCAGTATACATTGGTATTACAGTGTAACACAGCCTATATTTCAGTACACATTGGTATTACAGTGTAACACAGCCTATATTTCAGTACACATTGGTATTACAGAGTAACACAGCCATAATTCAGTACACATTGGTGTCAAAGCGTAACACAGCAATAATTCAGTATGCATTGGTATTACAGTGTAGCATAGCAATAATTCAGTACACATTGGTATTACAGTGTAATACAGCAATAATTCAATTGGTATTGCAGTGTAACAGCAATAATTCAGTACACATTGGTAGTACAGTGTAACACAGCAATAATTCAGTACACGTGGGTGTTACAGTGTAACACAGCCATAATTCAGTACCCATTGGTGTTACAGTGTAGCACAGCGACAATTCCATACGCATTGGTGTAACAGTGTAACACAGCAATAATTCAGTACACATTGGCATTACAGTGTAACGCAGCAATAATTCAGTACGCATTGGTGTTACAGTGTAACGCAGCAATAATTCAGTACACATTGGTATTACAGTGTAACACAGCAATAATGCAGTACGCATTGGTATTACAGTGTAACTCAGCAATAACTCAGTACGCATTTGTATTACAGTGTAACACAGCAATAATTCAGTACGCATTGGTATTGCAGTGTAACGCAGCCATAATTCAGTGCACATTGGTTTTACAGTGTAATGCAGCAATAATTCAGTACGCATTGGCATTACAGTGTAACGCAGCAATAATTCAGTACGCATTGGTATTACGGTGTAACACAGCAATAATTCAGTACGCATTGGTATTACAGTGTAACACAGCAATAATTCAGTACGCATTGGTGTTGCAGTGTAACTCAGCAATAATTCAGTACGCATTTGTATTACAGTGTAACACAGCAATAATTCAGTACGCATTGGTGTTACAGTGTAACGCAGCAATAATTCAGTACTCATTGATTTTACAGTTTAACACAGCAATAATTCAGTACACATTGGTGTAAAAGTGTAACACAGCAATAATTCAGTACACATTGGTGCTACAGTGTAATGCAGCAATAATTCAGTACACATTGGTATTACAGTGTAACGCAGCAATAATTCAGTACGCATTGGTATTACAGTGTAACGCAGCAATAATTCAGTACGCATTGGCATTACAGTGTAACGCAGCAATAATTCAGTACGCATTGGCATTACAGTGTAACACAGCAATAATTCAGTACGCATTGGCATTACAGTGTAACACAGCAATAATTCAGTACACATTGGTATTACAGTGTAACACAGCAATAATTCAGTACGCATTGGCATTACAGTGTAACACAGCAATAATTCAGTACGCATTGGCATTACAGTGTAACACAGCCATAATTCAGTACACATTGGTATTACAGTGTAACACAGCCATAATTCAGTACACATTGGTATTACAGTGTAACACAGCAATAATTCAGTACACATTGGTGTAAAAGTGTAACACAGCAATAATTCAGTACACATTGGTGCTACAGTGTAACGCAGCAATAATTCAGTACACATTGGTATTACAGTGTAACGCAGCAATAATTCAGTACGCATTTGTATTACAGTGTAACACAGCAATAATTCAGTACGCATTGGTGTTACAGTGTAACGCAGCAATAATTCAGTATGCATTGGTGTTACAGTTTAACACAGCAATAATTCAGTACACATTTGTGTAAAAGTGTAACACAGCAATAGTTCAGTACACATTGGTGCTACAGTGTAACGCAGCAATAATTCAGTACGCATTGGTATTACAGTGTAACGCAGCAATAATTCAGTACGCATTGGCATTACAGTGTAACGCAGCAATAATTCAGTACGCATTGGCATTACAGTGTAACACAGCAATAATTCAGTATGCATTGGCATTACAGTGTAACACAGCAATAATTCAGTACACATTGGTATTACAGTGTAACACAGCAATAATTTAGTACACATTGGTATTACAGTGTAACGCAGCAGTAATTCAGTACGCATTGGTGCTGCAGTGTAACGCAGCAATAATTCAGTACATATTGGTATTACAGTGTAACGCAGCAATAATTCAGTACACATTGGTATTACAGTGTAACACAGCAATAATTCAGTACGCATTGGCATTACAGTGTAACACAGCCATAATTCAGTACACATTGGTATTACAGTGTAACACAGCCATAATTCAGTACACATTGGTATTACAGTGTAACACAGCAATAATTCAGTACGCATTGGCATTACAGTGTAACACCGCCATAATTCAGTACACATTGGTATTACAGTGTAACGCAGCAATAATTCAGTACACATTGGTATTACAGTGTAACGCAGCAATAATTCAGTACACATTGGTATTACAGTGTAACGCAGCAATAATTCAGTATGCATTGGTAATACAGTGTAACGCAGCAATAATTCAGTACGCATTGGCATTACAGTGTAACGCAGCAATAATTCAGTACGCATTGGCATTACAATGTAACACAGCCATAATTCAGTATGCATTGGTATTACAGTGTAACACAGCCATAATTCAGTACGCATTGGTATTACAGTGTAACACAGCAATAATTCAGTACGCATTGGCATTACAGTGTAACACAGCAATAATTCAGTACACATTGGTATTACAGTGTAACACAGCAATAATTCAGTACGCATTGGTATTACAGTGTAACACAGCAATAATTCCGTACGCATTGGCATTACAGTGTAACACAGCAATAATTCAGTACGCATTGGCATTACAGTGTAACACAGCCATAATTCAGTACACATTGGTATTACAGTGTAACACAGCCATAATTCAGTACACATTGGTGTAAAAGTGTAACACAGCAATAATTCAGTACACATTGGTGCTACAATGTAACGCAGCAATAATTCAGTACACATTGGTATTACAGTGTAACACAGCAATAATTCAGTACACATTGGTATTACAGTGTAACACAGCAATAATTCAGTACGCATTGGCATTACAGTGTAACACAGCAATAATTCAGTACACATTGGTATTACAGTGTAACACAGCAATAATTCAGTACGCATTGGCATTACAGTGTAACACAGCCATAATTCAGTACACATTGGTATTACAGTGTAACACAGCCATAATTCAGTACACATTCGTATTACAGTGTAACGCAGCAATAATTCAGTACGCATTGGCATTACAGTGTAACACAGCAATAATTCAGTACGCATTGGCATTACAGTGTAACACAGCAATAATTCAGTACACATTGGTATTAGTGTAACACAGCCATAATTCAGTACACATTGGTATTACAGTGTAACACAGCAATAATTCAGTACGCTTTGGCATTACAGTGTAACACAGCAATAATTCAGTACACATTGGTGTAAAAGTGTAACAAAGCAATAATTCAGTACACATTGGTGCTACAGTGTAACGCAGCAATAATTCAGTACACATTGGTATTACAGTGTAACGCAGCAATAATTCAGTACACATTGGTATTACAGTGTAACACAGCCATAATTCAGTACACATTGGCACTACAGTGTAACACAGCCATAATTCAGTACACATTGGTATTACAGTGTAACACAGCAATAATTCAGTACGCATTGGCATTACAGTGTAACACAGCCATAATTCAGTACACATTGGTATTACAGTGTAACACAGCAATAATTCAGTATGCATTGGCATTACGTTGTAACACAGCCATAATTCAGTACACATTGGTATTACAGTGTAACACAGCAATAATTCAGTACGCATTGGCATTACGGTGTAACACAGCAAGAATTCAGTACACATTGGTATTACAGTGTAACACAGCAATAATTCAGTACACATTGGTATTACAGTGTAACACAGCAATAATTCAGTACACATTACTGCTACAGTGGAAAGCAAAATACTCCTGAAGATAATCCAAGCTGAAACTTTCCAACTATACAAGGACGTATTTGCATTTTACAATGTCTTAGGGCACCCCAAAGAATCTTTGTGTCTAATTAAGAACTTGCGAAATTGTAATCACTATTGTAATTGTCACAAACAGAATGGAGAACAGTGACCGGAAGGAAAACACTGCAGCTGGTAGCAATTGGCAGCAAAAACAGAAAATGTCGGAAATTCTCAGTTGATCAGGCAACATCCGTGAAGGGGGAAGCTACGATGTGAATTTTGTTGGCTGGCAGAAGTCCCGCTGCCCGGGCTGAAAGAGGGAGGTGATCCCGCTTTGGTGGGTGGCCGGACTCAGGACAGCTTTTTGCCTCCGCAGCCCATTAGGTGGCTCTCTGTGTCCATTTGAGGATGGCAGCCCGCCCCCCCAAGAGCTGTCGGCCCCATCAGAGGTGGCTAGCATTGCCGGGGCTGCAGCTGCAGTGAGGTTGCATCTCAACGACGAGGTGTCCTTGAAGCGGGGTAAGTGAGCTCGGGGCAATGCCAGGGTCAGCTAGGCATTCCCTGCGATCAGGGTAACGGGGCGGTTCACTCAGCTATGGTGGTACCTGTTGCCGCGAGTGCAGCCGTCGTCGTTCCTGGTCCTCCGAAGACCATGGAATCACCATGAAGGAGGGCACCAACCCTCCCCCTCCCACCATTATCCTAGACCCTACTAAGAGGCCACTAGATTTCACCTGGCGATCTGTCTGCATGATGGCAGATTGTCTCAGCGTAGACAAGAGGCCCCCAGAGGTGGGGCATGGCTGTTAATTTCCCGTCCGAGTGGCTGACCTGGGTGACCAAGCTGCCAACTATCCTGCCGCTGGCAAAATGGCATGGTGGCAGGAAGGCCTTGGACACCCCCGCCCTGCCACACCTCACTCCCAAACCTACCCCACCCCCCCCCCACCGCCTCCAATTTTTCCAGCCCTGTTAGCAAAGAGGCTGGAAAATTCCAGCCAGGGTTAACGTTGCAGGTCAATGATCTTCCTTCAAGACTGGGAGAGGTTCGCGATGTAACAGGGGCAAGGGCGAGCTGGGGGCGGGGGGGGGGGTGGAGGTGGTGGAGGTTGGGGCACAGCGGGCAGACCGGGTGAGCTGAGAAGGCAGAATGATTGCCCTGTTTCAATGTAGTTGATGTGAGGGATAAATAATAGCTGGGATAATTCTTCGTTCTCCCTCAAGTGGTGCCGTGGGACTCTCTCACGTTCACTTGGGAAGACAGATGTAGCCTTGGTCTAACATCACGTGAGGCAGTAGTTCAAGGGTCAACCTCAATAACACGCTCACACTCTGAAGAGGAGTTAAGACCTGCGATCCTTCTAACTCAGGGGTGAGAACGTTATCACTGAGCTAAGGTTGACAAGGGCCAGACATCTTTGTTGGGTATTTTGGGGCAGCAGTTGCTATAGAACGTGCCCATTTCCACGTGGAAATGCACGCAAAGCAAATCGACCTAACATTGGGAAGACCGACACCCAAACTTCGGTGCCACTGTTAAATTTACGCCAACCGCATTTTTTAAACGTCTTGGGCAGACACCTAGAACGGGCCTTAGGCCCCTTAAATATGTTAATGAGACGCCTTAAGCATGTTCAAAGACTCCTGTACAACATGGATCATCAGTGAGCGGGCTAGTGGCGGGTCTGCCGCACTCAGGATTCCTCACTCAATCCGACATCCCCAACTCCACCGCCTGGAGCCTACCTCAGCACTGTCGCCGAGTGCTTGAGATTCATTCGCCTCCTGGCCGAGAGGGTGCAACAGGTGCTGGCACCTCACTCCAAGGACGTAGACCCACCCCAGGGCCCACTTTTGTAACAGCCTCTTGATTTGAGTGTGCGGTGCCAAATATGGAATCTAATTAAATGAAGGAACAGTCTCCGACGGCTGAACCATCTCCTCCTGTTCCTATCTTCCTCCGTGTCCTTAAAGCCCATTTTATTTCTCAAATGAGATCCAAAATAACGGGTGTAAAAGTTGGGTTGGCTCAATTTGCAATGTCGTTACAGAAGTCCTGTTATTACAATGACTAGTCCAGAGCTGGAAGGGGAAGAGATGGATTATAACAGCAAAGACTCTGGGTGACCTGGATAACGCCGTTAATTGCCATCTCCAGTTGCCAATCTTTTGCTGTGCCCTTTCTCAACATTCACTTCACGTCTCCAGAAATATCGAATCAAACACTTGGACATTCTCACCTTCGAAGTTTGAAACTGAGCAAACCAGATGACAACTGGACATCATTACTTCCCCAGTGCACTGCAGCACCACAACTGGCCAGTAATCTGAAAAAGAAAACACCAGTAATGATGTTATAATTCCCTGCAGCAAATTCTGAAAATCCCATCTGTTCCCGATAATCCAGGAGGCATACCAGGAGTCTCTTCGCACAGATGTGCATTCTGTATACGAGCTAATGTAAGATTACTGTGCTCTGCCATTTTGGCCTGAATACATGGTAGTATCTTCCATGAATACTCGCTTCCCAGTGTGCGACCTTCTCTATTATAAGAGATATTTTACTATTTTTGGTAGTGATGCCATTTCAGTACAATTATGGGAATAAACCCAATGCTATTGAACCACTGCATTCTATTCTCTCTTAAAATACTCCATGTAATGAGGACAGATTTTCCAGTCGTTACCACAGTGCTGGTTTTGGGATCTTGCTGCACACAAATTGGCTGCCAACTTGCCTACATTACAACAGTGACTTCACTTAAGAAAAAGCACTTCATTGGCTGGGAAGTGCTTTCAGACATTCCGAGGTTGAGAAAGAGAGTTATATGAATGCTATCTTTTGTACATAAAGCACCTATTAGATTAAAACCGTAAAGAAATGGAGGCTTTGTGGACAACTTGTCCGAACACCTAAAGGAAGTGAAAATGCCGGACACAGAATTTAATTCAATAAAATGATTCACTCTTACACAGGTTTCGCTCAGCTTAGACTTTTATTGGAATCACACAGCACAGTCACTCGTCCTTACATATATATATACAAACATACGAATTAGGAGCTGGAGTAGGCTATTCAGCCCCTTTGAACCTGTTCCGCCATTCAATAAGATCATGGCTGATCTGATCGTGGCCTCAACTCCACATTCCTACCAACCCCCGAAAATGTTTGATTCACTTGTAAGTCAGCAGTCTATCTGACTCTGCCTTCAAAATATTCAATGGTCCCCGCCTTCACCTCACTGGCAAGAGAATTCCACAGACTAATGACCCTCATCTCCATCTTAAATGGGAGACCCCTTATTTTTAATCTGTGTCCCCTAGTTCTAGCCTCTCCCACAAGGGGAAACATCCTCTCAGTGTTCACCCTGTCAAGTCCCCTCAGGGGGGTCTGTTTCAATAAGATCACCTCTCATTCTTCTAAACTCCAATGGATACAGCCCAGCTTGTTCAACCCCTCCTTATAAGCTAACCCCCTTATTTTAGGAATTAGTTGAGTGAACCTTCCCTGAACTGCTTCTAATGTTATTGCGCCTCTTCTTCAATAAGGACACCAAAACTGTACACTGTACTTCAGATGTGGTCTCATCAACACCCTGTACAACTGCAGCAAAACATCCCTACTTTTATATTCCACTCCTTTTGCAATAAACAACAACATTCTGTTTGCCTTCCTAATCACTTGCTGCACCTGCATACTAACTTTTCCTGATTCATGTACCAGGACACCCAGATCCCTCTGTACTTCAGCATTCTGCAACCTCTCTCCATCTGAAAAGCATCCTACTTTTCTACTTTTCAATCCTTTCACTAGTTCTTGCCCTAGAAACATAGAGAAATTTACAGCATAGATGTTGATATATATTTGGATGATAGCAGAGCTGCAAAGTTACACCAAACAGGAAAGGATGAACAGACTGGGACTGTTTTCTCTTGTAAAGAGAAGGTTGAGAGGTGACCTTATAGAGAACATTAAAATTCTGAAAGCTTTTGAAAGAGAGGATACAGAGAGAATGTTTCCTCTTGTGGGGGAGACCATAACCAGGCACCAAGATAGCCAGCAAGAAATCCCATAGGGGATTCAGGAGAAGCTTCTTTACCCAGAGAGTGGGGAGAATGTGGAACTCGCTACCACAGGGAGTGATTGAAGTGAATGGTGTGGATGCATTTTGTAAGGGAAGCTGGATAAACACATGAGGGAGAAGAGGATAGAGTGTTATGCTGATGAGAAAAGAGGAGACCTGAGTGAAACATGAACACTAGCATGGCATGGATGGGCCGATTGGCCTGCTTTTGCGCTGACTATTCCATTGGGTCATATGTTAAAATGTTCTATTTAAGTTAACGCAAAGTTAACTAATTATTAAGTTAACATCCTTTGTGGGGTGTGAAAGAAGCTGACGATTTGCTGTTTGGTGCACTTGATGGGAACCAACTTCAGACCTGCGCCTACATGGTATCCGGGGGTAGCCGGGCAGGTTATTTCTAGATCATTTCCAATGCTCCTGTGCTGCCAGCAGGAGATGCAACCAAGCAGCCTGGGTGACCACCACACCCCTCCCCCCTCGCTCCGCTGCCCCCAATCCCCTGATACATCTTGTGGTGATGCACCTTGTCTCCAGTCAACAAGAGCACAGCTGAAGGCATGGCCACCATACAGGAAATCACAGGCACAAACCACTCATCTGTTCCCACGCACCGTACAGGGTCTACTTGCAACCACTTTTGTCCTCTGGTGCCCAGGTATCTTATTTGAAACATGCACCGCTCCTCAGTGGGAAGATAGTTGTACACTACTTTCATGGTGTACTCACCATTTTTGTACCTAGCTGCTCCTGTTTTATTTATTGAAAAACTTTGGTGATGGGCCACGGTTCATTGCGCAGGAGTAGGTGGGTTGTAGTCTGCCAACATGTTCATTCCTGTTGTAAAGAGAATCAGTCCTAGTGACTGTGCTGATGAATATTAAGGTTAGCACAAAAAAGGCAAGCTCTCCGGCACATTTCACAGGCTCAAACAAGCCCATCTGACAGCGCCCACCACTTCTTCGGAACAACAGCAAGCTGGTGCTCATACCAGCTGAGAGGTTTTTTTACTTCAGCCATAAGATTTGTCACACATTTATCGCCCATCCCTAATTGCCCTTGAGAAGGTGTGGTGAGCTGCCTTCCTGAACCACTGCAGTCCCTGTACAGTGTTGTTAGGGAGGGAGTTCCAGGATTTTGACCCAGTGACAGTGAAGGAACAGCCGATATATTTCCAAGTGAAGTTAGTGAGTGGCTTGGAGGGGAACTTCCAGGTTGTGGTGCATCCATGTGTCTGCTGCCTTTGTCCTTCTAGATGGTAGTAGTCGTGGGTTTGGAAGGTGCTGTCTAAGGAGCGTTGGTGAATTCCTGTAGATGGTACACACTGTTTAAGGTAGTGGATGGGATGCTGACCAAGCTTGGTTTGCTATGCCGTAGATGATACTGAAGCTCTTGAGTGTTGGAACTACACTCATCCAGGCACTCTGAGTGTATTCCATCTGAGAATATTGTGCATTTCTGCTCACAATCTCTTGCGATCAACTGCAAGATATCCCCAGCTCTGAACAATGACATTACGTGAATTGACATGGTGCTCCAGCATGTCCATTAATCTCGTTCATTCACTCTGCTGCTTTGCCTCTCCCAGCTTGCTGTACAAAACTCATTGCTCCTGGGATTCTGGAATCTTCTTTCTGTGACCTATCTCAAAACACTGTAGGTGCAACTCGGGCGGAAGGGAGTTCAGGATTGATGGAAACTTAAGCAACTGGATCTGTTTAAACCTCTTGTTGCATAGCCATGAAGAAAGTTATGTAGAGATTTGTGACTGCACATACTCTTCCTTGAGTCGGCTGGTGATAATTAAAGGTTCAGGAAGCATCCGACCTTCAGCACCCTTGTCTACCAAGTTTTTGTATCATGGAGCCCATTGACAATGAGACAAAATCTCCCTGACCATGAAACTTGGACATTCAGTCACTTGAACTTGTCAGGAGCCTTGGTCAGGTCAAGGAGCGCTCTAGAATGGCTTTCACATGGCTCCATATATTAACCCTGTGTCTGCAGGGTAATGAAACCTCTGTCAGTATGGCTGTGGTTTGCTCCGAGCACACTTGAAGGTGACATTTGACATTGGAGACAGGTCAAAACAAGCAAGGGTAGATCTACAGCAGTTTTATCTTTTCCATTGAGATCAATGGGAATTCTGAATCATTATCAACCTCTCTGCGCTGCCACTGCTGAATTGTCCATGCTCTCGGGCAATTGAATATTTGAAGATCTTTTTCCAGTTGATAAGAGAAGGGAAATCTCATGGTATTTATCATAGTTTCATTATCCTTAGCTCTCTGCTTGTAAATAGTAGCAATCACCCAGTCCTTTACATCTCATAAGATGGTGCTATCTCCTGATAGATGTGAAGAGTTTGGGTATGTATCCAGTGAGAGCTTCACAATTGGATTTGTAAATCTCTTGCAGGAACGCTATCCAGTTCTGGAGCTTTATCAGTCTCCATTGTTTGGATAACTCCATTACACTTGGCAATCGTTGGGATCCATGCACATTATATTGTCGCTAGGATAGCCCCTTCTGTAATGATGGATGGTCAACTCAATAAACTCAATAATTCCTCAGTGACTTCATTTTGCCAATTTCAAGGGTGGCCCCTCTCGCTCTCCGCAGAGGTGCAGTATTAGTTGAGGTACAATATGCCAGTGCTTAGTGAGCTGTATTACAAAAATTGACAAACTTGCATTTATATAGCACCTTGCATGACCAAGGGGCAACCCAAAACACTTTACACCCAATGAAGTACTGTGTGACTTTTTATTATAGGAAACGGGGCAGTCATTTTGTGCTCAGTAAACTCCCCGAAACAGAAGGGTGTTAAAGACCAAATAATCTGTTCCCTTGTGATGTTGGTGATGGATAAACATTGTCAGGGCACCAGGGGTAACTCCCCTGAAACAGCACCAAGGGATCTTTTACATCTACGTGAGAGGGCAAACAGAGCCTCGGTTTAATGCCTCATCTGAAAGACTGTGCCTCCAACACGGTGCAGCACTCCCTCAGTTCTGCACTTGATTTTTGTGCTCAAGATGCAGGAGACTTGAACCCAAAACTTTCTGAGGCAGAAGTAACGAGGGATCAGCAATGAATGCTGCCTTCCAAGAACCAACATGGATTGGTTTGTCAAACATGATTTGACAAAGCTGTTGGAGTCTTTTGAGGATGTAACTAGCAGAATAAGTCAGAGGCAACTGGTGGATTTGGAGTAAACAACATTAGAGCACATGGGATTGGAGATAACCTACTGGCATGGATGGAGGATTGGTTAACGGACAGAACACAGAGCGCAGAAATAAACAGGTCATTCTCAGGTTGGCACCTGTGGGGTATCACAAGGATCAGTGCTGGGGCCCCAACTATTCACAATCTATATCAATGAATCGCACATGAGAACCAAATGTAACGATGGCACAAAACTAGGTGGGAAAGTGTGAGGAGGATGCAAAGAGACTTCAAGAGGATTTGGACAGGCCAGGTGAGTGGGCAAGAAGATGGCAGATGGAATATAACATGGATGGGTGTGGGGTTATCCACTTTGGCAGGAGGGACAGAGGTGCAGAGGATTTCTTAAATGTTGAGAGATTAGAAAGTGTTGGTCTCCAAAGGGACCTGGGTGTCCTTGTTCATAAGTCACTCAAAGCTAACATGCAAGTGCAACAAGCGATTAGGAAGGCAAATGGTATGTTGGCCTTTATCACGAGAGGATTTGAGTACAGGGGTAAAGATGTCTCGCTGTAATTGTATAGAGCCTCACCTGGAGGATTGTGTACAGTTGTGTTCTCCTTACCTAAGGAAGGACTTTGCCATTGGGGGAGTGTAGCAGAAGCTCACTGGGATGGCGGGACTGTCCTATGAGGAGAGATTGAGGACACTGGGCCTGTATTCTCTAGAGTTTAGATGAATGAGAGGCGGTCTCATTGGAACTTACAAAATTCTTGAGGGGCTAAACAGGAGTAAGTGCAGAAAGGATGTTCCCCCCTGGCTGGGGGTCTTGAACCAGGGGACACAGTCTCAGGATAAAAGGTCGGTCATGTAGGACTGAGATGGGGAGGAATTTCTTCACTTAGAGGGTGGTGAATCTTTGGAATTCTCTACCCCACTGGGCTCTGGGAGGCTCAGTCATTGAGTCAAGACAGAGATGGATTTCTAGATACAAAGGATATGAGGAGAACATGGGAAAATGGCATTGAAGTAGAAGATAAGCCATGATCTGGTTGAATGGCGGAGCAGGCTAGAGGGGCTGAATGGCCTACTCCTGCTCCTATTTCCTATGTTCCTATGTCCCAATGTTGCCGGGAGCAAATAAAATAAACTTCAGGCAGTGCATTTCATTTAGTGTCTTACAGAAATGCTTTGTCACATTCAGGTCTCCATGGGATTGCATTGCGGTATCCCTTTTGTCTCACCAATGGTCTTTCCTTCACCGCAGTTTCGCTTGAACCAGAAGCTGTGGCAGTGCTGGGATCAGAAATCGGCCGCCACTTCCGCTCCGTGTCGCTTCAAACAGTGGAGCGTCCAGTCATATACTCGTACCAATAACCCAGCCTCGCCCATCGGCATGAAGAATGATACAGTACAGAAGGAGATCATTCAGCCTTTGTGCCTGTGCCAGTCCTTGGAAAGAGTGATCCTATAATCCCAGTATCCTGCTCGATCCCCACATCCCTGCCAATGTTTCCCTTTTTAAGAATGTTGACTTTTGAAATTTACTAAAATGTCAAAGAACAGAACCTTACCTTCCGGCTGGCATTCCACAGCCTCTGGACTCAGCATTGAGTTTGACAATTTTAGATCATATTCTGCTTCCAGTTTGTTTATTTCTCCTTTCCTGGCTTGTTTTTGTCTCTCTTGTTTCTCCCCCTTCCTTTTTTTTTTGCTTTCACACAGCAGTTACTTTTGATCCTGCCATTCACACCTCTTCAATGCTCACCTCTTCATTCTTTACTTGTCCCATTACCGCTCCCTTTGGCCTGGCAAGATGAAACCTTTTGTCGTGTAGTCTCTTCTGCCTTCCACCTTATCATAGACCTTTCCGTTGGTTCTTTTACCCACCTCCTACCCCCCCCCCCCACTTTCACTTGCTCAAAACCTATTACATTCCTACTTTATCCCAGCTCTGAAGAAAGCCCAGTGAGCTGTAGCATTAACAGTGCTTCTCTCTTTGCGGACGCTGTCAGACCTGCTGAGTATTTCCGGAATTTTTATTACTTTCTTTCGATTGTGTTAACCCCACTAACGGGATGCTGCCAAAAAGGCGTTCGGCATACCACACAAATGCATTAGGTGATATGTGAATTTCAGTGCCAGTGAGATGCCAGGTTTGTACATCCCAGTGGCTGGTGGATCGTATCAAACAGAACGTCCCTTTGGCTCTTCGCAACAAAGTACTCAACCAGCCTGTGCTTGTAAAACTCAGAATGTAATGTCTAATGTCAGACATGATTCAACGATTGGACAGCACTGGCTGAACAATCCTGAGTGTGCTAAGAATTACACTACCATCCAATTTAAGATCATCAGCTGGGCTCAAAATGTGGCTCATTTACTCCCCCTTGAAGCTACATATGTACATATACGCAAGAATCTATCCTCTGCAGGTACAAATCCAGACACCATGTCTTTTTTTTTGAATGAAAGAAAGGCGTAGTTCCTTGGTGCATTCTCCATGGAAACTTCTCAACCAATCAGAGTTGACTTGCCAACTGGTCAGCGCCCATGCAGTATAAATTGCTGCTCTCTTTGAAATTTGGCCTTCTTGCATTTGTCCTCATGCGTGCAAGACGAAAAGCTTTAACAGGTCGTCTCTTTTTTCAGCAATACTCAAGCCCCGTCCAACCTAACTGCTATTTTTCTCTATGTTGCGCCATGCTCAAAGATTCGTAGAATGACATTTCTGAAGTTTTTTTTTTAAATTTCCGAGCACTTTCCCATTAGGGCTTGTGTGACAAGGGGCTGCAGAAAACCACTTCTACTCCTCTTTAGCAGTGAGGAAGAGTCAACACGGACTCAAAACGTTAACTCCGTTTCTCTGTCCACAGATGCTGCCAGACCTTCTGAGTCTTTCCAGCATGTTCTGCTTTCAGCCCAGGTTTCCAGCATCTGCGGTATTTTGCTTTCACACCATCACTGCAGAGAACTTGGTTCCCAGTGGCATGACTTGATTGTTCCGCATGGAGGTTTCGTTGTTAGGGAGCTGTAAGAAAATCCCTTCATGTTAGTCTTAGTTTCGCGTGCCCACACACGGATCATGTTAAGCAGCCAATGAACCTTGAATCTCAAGCCAGGGAATAAACATACTTGGATAGAAACTGCGACTCAACAAACTGCAGGAAGATGGTGAATGCAACAAGCTAAAGGAAATCGTGGTTGGCTTGCTGCCAAACATGTGTTTTATTTTGGTTGCAAAAAGTAGTATCTTGATATCATTAGTTACATCCTGGTGGCAAGCTCTTTAATTGTAGATTTGAAATGCCGCAATTTGCAGTCTCTTTCAAATGACTTATAAATAGAAAGCTCTCACACAATGGTTCTACTGCTTCCTTCACGGAGCTTTGAGAAATGCATCTGGATTTTGCCACCTTTACCTCCTTCGTCACGTCACTCTCTTTTTTTACTCATCTCCTGCCCTTCTCTTGAGTTGCTAAGTTAACATTCGCCACGAATGGTTACCCCCACCCCCCCAACCCGAGGGTTTGAATATTCAGCCGGCAGAAGGAATGAATTTGCAGCGCGGACTTTGATCCCTCTGCATTTATTGATTTGCCCACATCCTTTCACAGTGTCGCTCGACTGACAAACAGCTTCTTTTAAGGTCAGACCACGTGCATGGAGACTTGGCCGAGAGCCAAACCATGGTAGGCTGGTCTGCTTTGGGAGTGGGGGTGGTGGGGGTATTGGGGGGGTGTGGGGGGGGTGCATTGGGGGTGGGGGTGGTCAGATGGAAGCACAGGGGGCAAGAGCGCATTTGGATCAATGGTTAATCACAGAGATCACTTGAACCTGGAGATATTTCTGTACATTTCATCATGACCAAATAAACGGGATAAAGAACTGAAGATCCCAAATTATTCAAGCAAGCCAAGGATCGGGTTTAGTGATGTTCTTTCTAGCTTTCCATTTGCAAGTTATTTCATTTCCTGGCAGGAATTATGCTTCATTTTTTTTTTTTGGGAACTTACTCTGTTCTCATTTCCCAGCTAAAAGTTCCGAAGCTTTGCATTTGTGGCAAATAAGGATGAGTCGCCTGACCCTAAACTTCCAAATGCCGGAAGGACAGTGTGTGTGAGTAACTCCGGGGTGAGTAACCAGCTTTTGCTCCCTCTCTGTCATTGCTTTGCATTCCAGCCCTTTCCCACCAGGACTGGGAGCTCAGTGAATGGGTGATCACCGCTCTGTGCAGCCCCACCCCTCCCCCACCGCCACCCCTCCCCCTCCCCCAAGCTAGAACTTCCACTATGTTGCATCATCAAAATGTCGTCAGCCTGTCAGCTGCTTTGAGTAGGCCACATCATGGGGGCAACAGTGTGACACGGGAAGCTTTGAAATGCTGGTCTTGTCGGACCTACCCTACTTGTACCCTCAGAGGACCAAGGTCAGCAGCGCACAGGAGGCCTGAGTGAGGCCTGGCTTGGAGCGCCTGTCACTACATAAAGCCACATACGTCGATGTGCACTGATCACCACAAGCGATCACTCTGATCAAGCACCAGGGCGTAACTTTAAGTTTGTGGAAGCCTGAGCGACAAAAGCCTACTCCCGCTCAATCACCGTGGCTGGAAAATCTGAGCTTGAGAATTAGAAAAGTTAAACCTTCATGGTTTTCTATGGCTCATTGCCAAAGTAAATGGGTCAGTTGTGAATGCAAGTTTGTTCACCCTCACTGAAGAGAGGTGATTCCCACAGGAAGTATTTTCTTGGAGAAGATCATCTTTATATGATGCGTAGGAAGTATGGATTGTAATTTGAATGAACGTGCACTGACTGGCCTCAATAAAGCGGAGCATTGAATGCAATTGATTAAATCTTAATTTATAGCCTTGTTGCTGCATTAGTGAATGTTTTACTGGTTAATTTTTGTCAGGACAGGTTTGCTGACACTCCAAGAGATCTGGCGATACAGAGCTCCTGTCCAGCCGACGTGGGGCAGCTGGAGACCACAGTTGTCTGGGATTGAATAATGAAGGAAGACGAATACTCGTTGAACGCTGGTGGGGTGGGGTGGTCTTCATTTGCTGAGAAGAGGCGGAGTGTCAGTTGAGCATGGTAGGTAGCGTTTGCCTTCTCATGGGCTTTTTTTGCAGCAGCAATTGGGCCTCAAAGATCTGTCCATTTGGCCACGCCCCAGAAAAAAAATGCAAGGATTTAAAGGGCCCTCAGATTTTAGCATTCAATCCGAGCTCTGCAGCAGCCATTGCTGCCTCAGAGCACACATCCCCAAAATCTCATCATGTGACCCCCCACTGGGATCCCTACCCACAGATTGGAAGCCCTAGTTTACTTAATAACCCTTAGGAATTAGGAAGTATTTATGCCAACTTTCTCTTGAATGGTTAAACAGATGGATATAATCATTGACCAGGAAAGATTGCATGTGGTCCATGGAAATGGCCAGATTGATAGTCCCAGATTTAATGTTTCTTAAGAACCCCTTTCACAGGATCATAGAAAATTTATGACAGAGAAGGAGGCCATTCTGCCCACCATGTGCATGCTGGTCAATGAAGGACCAATACCAGCCTAACACCATCTGCCCATGCTAGGTTCCCAGCCCTGCAGGTCACGGCTGTAGATGTGACATCCAAGTGCTTCTTGAATGAGGTGAAATTGTCTGCCTCCACCATATTGTCAGGCCGTGAGTTCCAGGTCCCTACCATCCGCTTGGTGAAAACGTTCTCTCATCTACCCTCCAATTCTTCGACCAATTACCTTAAATCTATGCACCCTGGTTTTTTGACTCCTTTGCTAAAGTAATTAGGTTGTCCCTACTGACTCTGTCTAAGGCTCTCATAATTTTTTATGCCTCAATTAAGTCACCCCTCAGCCTCCTCTGTTCCAAAGAAAACAACCCCAGCCTATTCAATCTTGCCTAATAGCTAAAATTTTCCAGGCTTTACAACATCCTTGTAAGTCTCCTCTGCGGCCTCTCCTGTACAGTACAATCACATCTGCCCATGGTGACCAGAACTGCATGCAGTACTCCAGCTGTGGCCTAACTAGTGTTTTATACAGTTCTAGCATAACCTCCCTGTTCTTATATTCTACAGTAGTGATCTGTCCAAGGGAAGGTCTTCTGCTCATTTCTCAATGACCTTGTGGTCTTTTCTCTTCAGTTGCTTGTAGGAACTTCCCATTTTCAATTTCAAGTTCAATGAGCCACAAGCATTCACTCCCTCCATCACTGACGCACAGTAGCAGCAGTGTGTACCATCTACAAGATGCACTGCAGCAACTCACCAAGGCTCCTTAGACAGCACCTTCCAAACCCGCGACCAATGCCATCTAGAAGGACAAGGGCAGCAGACACATGGGAACACCACCACCTGGAAGTTCCCCTCCAAGTGACTCACCATCCTGACTTGGAAATGTATCACCGTTCCTTCACTGTCGCTGGGTCAAAATCCTGGAACTCCCTCCCTAACAGCACAGTGAGTGTACCTACACCACAGGGACTGCAGCGGCTCAAGAAGGCGGCTCACCACCACCTTCTCAAGGGCAATTAGGGATGGGCAATAAAAGTTGGGCCTAGCCAGCGACGCCCACATCCCATAAATGAATAAAAAGAAAAATATGACTGAGAAAAAGAAGGCATGAGGCATGGTTTTACATTGCCCGCCTCGTGCAATCTTAAAAGAAACACAAGGCCTGTTCCTGAATGATCCTCTGCCTGTAAGCAGACGTGACCCTTCGAGGACCTAGCTCTGTCACCATCACCATCGAAAACTCGCTGGCTCCGCACTGTTGGCCTTTCTCATAATCCTGAGCATACAGCCCTTGCCTAGCTCACAAAAGAGCAGGGACGGCCACCTCTTGAGGTCTCGAATGACCCTGCTAACCTGTTTTATATTCGATGCCTCGGCTAATATAGGAAAGCAATTTGCCTTCGCAGCCACCTTATCAACCTGCCCTGCAATCGTGAAGGATCTGTGGACATGCACTCCTCGGTGCCCCTATTTCTCCACATTACTCAGTATCCTCCCATTTATTGTGTATTCCCATTGCCCTGTTGCACCTCCCAAACTGCGTTACCTCACCCTTCTCTGGATTGAGTTCCATCTTCCATGTTTCTACCCAACTATATCTTCCTGCAGCCTAAAACTTTCATCCTCCCTGTCAACTGCAAGGCCACTTCTTGTATCATCTGCAAAGTTCCTCATCAGGTTCCCCTCCACTTGAGTCAAAACCATTAACATAAACTCCAAAAAACAAGTGACTGAGTACTGAGTCCCACAGAAGCACACTGATATCTGGCTTCCATGATATTTAACCCCATTCCTTGTTTTCTCACCATTGCTCTCCGATATTTGATTCCACAGTTGCATTGACGCCCTCTGGTTCCTCCATCAGGTGGCCTTTCCTGGCGTATGAACCTTGGTAGCGGACACCATCAGCTTATTCAAGGGCGGAAAGCTGTGTAATCTAGCCCAATCCCATCCCCGCCAGACTGCTGTGCACACGAGGCTGCTGGACAACAATCAGGAGCAGCAATCACTAACCGAGGAGCAGCATTGAAGTCAATTGTAACAGCAATTCTGCTGACATTGCTGAGTTAGTTCGGGGGTTAAACCAGGGAACGTCCCGGAGTATATCGCTCGGCTGGTCATTTGCGAAGAGGACATGAGGAATCTGCAAAGGGACATTGACAGGTTAAGTGGGTGGGCAAAACTTTGGCAGATGGAGCTTAATGTGGGAAAATGTGAACTTGCCCACTTTGACAGGGAGAATAGAAAAGCAGTGTACTGTTTCAATGGAGAGGGATCGCAGAACTCTGAGGTGCAGAGGGATCTGGGTGTCCTGATACGTGAATCACAAAAAGTTAGAATGAAGGCACGGCAAGTGATTAGGAAGGCAAACAGAACGTTGTTTTGGCAAAGGGAATGGAATATAAAGGACAGAATTTTCTGCCTGTCAGGTGGGTGGGCCCGACACAATCTCCGGAGGGAGGGGAACCGATCCCTGCCGGAGAAGTGGGCCCCGCTGCCATTTTACACGGGTAAGGCCCACCCAGCGTGATGTCCGGTGGGAAACGCTATGCGCTCCCTGTGCGAGCGGGGGGGGCATTCCCCAAAAGCGAGAGTGCGCTCTTTCATACATGCGCACGCAAGAGCGCACATCTCCCTGAGGCTAAGTGCAGCCTCAGGGAGATCACTTGCACTTTGAAAAATATGAAAAATAGAGACAAAATAATTCCGTAACATGTCCCCCTCATGTCACATGAGATGGGATATGTTCCTAATTTACATAATAACTTTATTAAACTTTTTAAATCCCTACATGAAGCCTCATCCCGCCGCTGGATGAGGTTTCCTGTTTTCTCTATTCCCTGCGGGGCTCCTGGACGACCAGCCAACCTTAAGGATGGACGGGCAGGTCCTTTAATTGTTTCAATGATCCTGTCAATGGCCTCAATTGACCATTGACAGGTCGGCAGGCCCACAGCTGATTTCGCTGAGCCCCCACCTTCCTGAAAATTTAAATGGGGCGGGGCGATGTCGGGCCCCGCCCCCTGCTCGCCAATGGCAAAATTCTGCCCGAAAGTGGGGATGTTTTGGCACAGTTGTACAGGGCGTTGGGGAGACCACATCTGGAGTACAGTGTACAGTTTTGATCTCCTTATTTAAAAAAGGACATCATTGCATTAGAAGCAGTTCAGGGAAGGTCTGCTCGACTGATACCTGGGAAGAGGAGATTATCTTATGAGGATAGGTTGGACAGATTGTACCTGTATCCATTGGAGTTTAGAAGAATGAGAGGTGATCTTATTGAAACGTGTAAGATCCTGAGGGGACTTGACAGGGTGGATGATGAAAGGTTGTTTCCCCTTGTGGGAGAGACTAGAACAAGTGACACAGTTTAAAAATAAGGGGTCTCCCATTTAAGACAGGAGAAATTTTGAGGAGAATTTTTTTCTCTCAGAAGGTTGTGCTTCTGTGGAACTCTCTTCCCCAGGGAGCATTGGAGACAGGGTCAATGAATATTTTCAAGGCAGAGGTAGATCGATTCTTGACTAACAAGGGAGTCAAAGGCGATTGGGGGTAGGCAGAGTGTGAAGTTCAGGCCACAGTCAGATCAGCTGTGATCTTATTGAATGGAGAGGATCAGGTTCGAGGGGCTGAATGGTCTATACCTACTCCTAATTTATATGTTTGTATGGTCGAATGTAAACTGAGTGGGAAACTTTCTGACACCATAAAACAGGTAGCTGGCATTTTGCGTGGATCATTGCCATGTTGAGGATGGGTAGATACCTAAGACATTCGCTCCAATACTTCCCTCCCTGAAACCACTTTAATGAACTCACCAACACATTTACAGATTTGTTATAACTAATAGAGTTGGGGGGGGGGGGTGGATATTCAGCACTAGTATCTCATTCTTATTACATTAGATTTAAGTGAAATTGGTACAGTGTCTTTGTGTCTTACAAACATACTTACGAGCAGGAGTAGGCAATTCAGCCCTTTGCGCCTGCTCCTGCAAACAATGTCCTTATAGTGTGGATAATGTCCACATATTCTGTTGGATAATGATGGGCTCAGCTGGGAAATTATATCGGTAGCAGGAATTGTACAAGAACTTTGCAGTCATAAGAATCCCTTTGGAAAAGTCAGTTCAACCATAATGTGTCATTGAGTATTGGAATATTGGTAAAGCTCTTCCATTCTATCATGTTATTCATAGGATGGGCCAATAAAACCAAGACAATATTGAAAATGTCAATTGACCTAGGGGTTTCACCCAACATGTCGCATTCTATCAACTGCTGGGGGCTTTTAACATTTTCTGATGCTTTTTATATTTTCCATTCTCACCGTTCATCATTTTCTCCCAATCATTACATGAGAAATGACAACTGTGTCTTTTTTTATTCATTCACGGGATGTGGATGTCGTTGGCTGGGCCAGCATTTATTGCCCATCCCTAATTGTCCTTGAGAAGGTGGTGGTGAGCTGCCTTCTTGAACCGCTGCAGTCCATGTGGTGTAGGTACACCCACAGTGCTGTTAGGGAAGGAGTTCCAGGATTTTGACCCAGCAACAGTGAAGGGACGGCGATATATTTCAAAGTCAGGATGGTGAGTGGCTTGGAGGGGAACTTCCAGGTGGTGGTGTTCCCATCGGTCTGCTGCCCTTGTCCTTCTAGATGGTAGTGGTCATGGGTTTGGAAGGTGCTGTCTAAGGAGCCTTGCTGAGTTAATGCATTGCATCTTGTAGATGGTACACACTGTGCTGCTACTGTTCATCAGTGGTGGAGGGTGTGAATGTTTGTTGATGGGTTGCCAATCAAGTGGGCTGCATTGTCCTAGATAGTGTCAAGCTTCTTGAGTGTTGTGGGAGCTGCACTCATCCAGGCAAGTGGGGAGTATTCCATCACACGCCTGACTTGTGCCTTGCGGATGGTGGACGGGCTTTGGGGAGTCAAGAGGTGAGTTATTCGGGGCAGGATTCCTAGCCTCTGACCTGCTCTTGTAGCCACAGTATTTATGTGGCCAGTCCAGTTCAGTTTCTGGTCAATGGTAATCCCCAGGATGTTGATAGTGGGGGATTCAGTGATGGTAATGCCATTGAATGTCAAGGGATGATGTTTAGATTCTCTCTTGTTGGAGATGGTCATTGCCTGGCACTTGTGTGGTGTGAATGTTACTTGCCACTTGTCAGCCCAAGCCTGGATGTTGTCCAGATCTTGTTGCATTTGGACATGGACTGCTTCAGCATCTGAGGAGTCACGAATGGTGCTGAACATTGTGCAATCATCAGCAAACATCCCCACTTCTGACTTTACGATGGAAGGAAGGTCATTGATGAAGCAGCTGAAGATGGTTGGGCCAAGGACACTGCCCTGAGGAACTCCTGCAGTGATGTCCTGGAGCTGAGGTGACTGATTTCCAACAACTTTAACCATCTTCCTTTGTGCTAGGTATGAATCCAATCAGCGGAGAGTTTTCCCCCTGATTCCCATTGACTCCAGTTTTGCTAGGGTTCCTTGATGCCAAACTTGGTCAAATGCTGCCTTGATGTCAAGGGCAGTCACTCTCACCTCACCTCGGGAGTTCAGCTCTTTGTCCATGTATGAGCCACGGCTGTAATACGGTCAGGAGCTGAGTGACCCTGATGGAACCAAATTGGGCGTCAGTGAGCGGGTTATTGTTAAGCAAAAGCCACTTGGTAGCCCTGTTGATGACCCCTTCCATCACTTTACTGATGATCAAGAGTAGACTGATGGGGCAGTAAGTGGCTGGGTTGGATCTGTCCTGCTTTTTGTGGACAGGACATACCTGGGTAATTTTCCACATTCCTGGGTAGATGCCAGTGTTGTAGCTGTACTGGAACAGCATAATATCTCTGCCACAAAGTTCAGCTAATGTATGGCACATGCATTTCCTGGGTAGTTTTGCCTTTTACCTGTGACATCCAAGCAAATACTTTCCTTTCTGGGCTGTGGAATCAAATTTAAATCTGAATCTGGAACTTTTGTCAGCAACCTGACAAAATGCCCAGATGTCTACATTTCTCAGGCAGTTAATATTGGTCCTGTTCATTGATCCTAATCCAATAGCCATTTGGTAATACAGAACTTGAGTATTGCTGAAAAAAGACATTCTGTGAAAGCTTTTCATCTAGGACTCATCAGGACAATTGCAAGAATACCAATGTCAAGGGAAGCAACAACTTAATACCGTATACACTTCCAATCAGTGTCCATTTGCCAACCAATCAGCACTCTCTTTTCATACAGTATGAAGCTGTTGTTTCCCCTGACCTTGGTATTCTTGCGATTGTCCTGATGAGTGCAAGACGAAAAGTTTGACAAAATGCCTTTTCTCAGCAATGGTCAGATTCTAGTCTAATTAGAATAGGCATTCGGAAATTGGCCTTGTACTCATTGCATAGCTGTGACCATCAGGTGTATTTGAAGGGTTTCCCTATGCTTCATTTAAAATCATGGGCCCGTCTTCAATCGTCCTTTTGGATAAAGTGCCTGTGTTAGTAATGGATGTGCAATTGTAAGTGATGCCTGAAGAGACACCCAACTGAGACTTGCTTGTCTATCTCATAAAAACCTTGCAATAGAAAAATGCAGAACGAGTTTCAGTGTTCACCACATTTAACAAGGAACAAGAACTAAATTGTGTCCATTGTCAGTGATTTTCAGGTCACTGTACGCATGCTGTTGGCCCATCTTTTAATGGGCTAATTGCTTTGAGTTTTGATTTTTTGTTCCTTTTATCTTGTTGAACCTCATACTTTTCTCTTGCCACATAACAAGTCCCAGCAGAGCCCCTGCAGTCAAAGGGGTAAAGCCAAACTCATAAAACGTCAATTGCTGATCTTCGCATTTTTCCCTTCCTTATGTGTGCAAAGAAAGGGTAGTCGCATTTAATGTGGGTTTAAATCTGTAGCCAGCAACCGTTTGCCTTTCGTCTCCTGATGTTGCTGTGTGGTAGATTTAGAAGTTGGGTTTTATTGTTTAATAGGAATTCCAATCCGATTGATAAATTGGAAACAGAAGAGCTCCTTGGCTTAGCTTAATCTCTCTCCTTTTATAATATTTTCGATGTTGTATATCTTTCAATCCATGCTTCTTTTATTATACTTCATCAAATGTGTTCTCTTCCACTTGTCATTTTAACCCCTTTTATTAATTCGTTCACGGGATGTGGGCATCGCTGGCTGGGTCACCATTGGTTGCCCATCCCTAATTGCCCTTGAGAAGGTGGTGATGAGCTTTCTTCTTGAGCCGCTGCAGTCCTTGTGGTGTAGGTACACTCACAGTGCTGTTAGGGAGGGAGTTCCAGGATTTTGCCCCAGCAACAGTGAAGGAACGGCGACATATTTCCAAATCAGGATGGCGTGGGTTTGGAAGGTGCTGTCGAAGAAGGTTTGGTGAGTGGCTGCAGTGCATCTTGTAGATGGTGCACGATGCCATCACTGTTCATCGGTGGTGGAGGGAGCGAATGTTTGTGGATGTGGTGCCGATCAAGCAGGCTGCTTTGTCCTAGATGGTGTTGAGCTTCTTGAGTGCTGTGGTTGCTGCACTCATCCAGGCAAGCGGAGAGTATTCCATCACACTCCTGACTTGTGCCTTGTAGATAGTGGACAGGTTTTGGGGAGTCAGGAGGTGAATTACTCACCACAGTATTTCCAGCTTCTGGGACATTGTGTGTCACAGTTTGGGAGTTTGTGTGTGTCACAGTTTGAGAATTTGTGTGTGTCATAGTTTGAGAGTTTGTGTGTGTCACAGTTTGGGTGTTTGTGTGTGTCACAGTTTGGGAGTTTGTGTGTGTCACAGTTCGGGAGTTTGTGTGTGTCACAGTTTGAGAGTTTGTGTGTGTCACAGTTCAGGAGTTTGTGTGTGTCACAGTTCAGGAGTTTGTGTGTGTCACAGTTCAGGGTTTGTGTGTGTTACAGTTTGGGTGTTTGTGCATGTCACAGTTTGAGAGTTTGTGTGTGTCACAGTTTGGGAGTTTGTGTGTGTCACAGTTTGAGAGTTTGTGTGTGTCACAGTTTGAGAGTTTGTGTGTGTCACAGTTCAGGAGTTTGTGTGTGTCACAGTTCGGGAGTTTGTGTGTGTTACAGTTTGGGTGTTTGTGCATGTCACAGTTTGAGAGTTTGTGTGTGTCACAGTTTGGGAGTTTGTGTGTGTCACAGTTTGAGAGTTTGTGTGTGTCACAGTTCAGGAGGTTGTGTGTGTCACAGTTCGGGAGTTTGTGTGTGTCACACTTTGGGAGTTTGTGTGTGTCACAATTTGGGAGTTTGTGTCACAGTTTGGGAGTTTGTATGTGTCACAGTTCAGGAGTTTGTGTGTCACAGTTTGGGAGTTTGTGTGTGTCACACTTTGGGAGTTTGTGTGTGTCACAGTTTGAGAGTTTGTGTGTGTCACAGTTCGAGAGTTTGTGTGTGTCACAGTTCAGGAGTTTGTGTGTGTCACAGTTTGAGAGTTTGTGTGTGTCACAGTTTGGGAGTTTGTGTGTGTCACAGTTTGAGAGTTTGTGTGTGTCACAGTTTGAGAGTTTTTGTATGTCATAGTTCAGGAGTTTGTGTGTGTCACAGTTTGGGAGTTTGTGTGTGTCACAGTTTGGGACTATGGCTTGAATTATACTCTTGGCGGGCGCACGCAATCAGCAGGTCCAGGATAAGTTGGGAAACGAGCTCTCTACCTGTGAAGGCCCCCAACTGCGATTTCACACTGGCTGGCCAGCATTAAAGGAGCCTCCCCAATGGGCAGACATGGGGACCTGTCAGGCACCAGTTCCAATGGTCACTTGGCGGGCAGTTTAAAAACAGCACCTTGAAGACGCCAAGGAAAAGCATATCATCTGCATTCTGAAGACCAAAGCTATGGCCTGAACTGCGACTGGAGACATCAGGCAGGAGGGTGAGCCCTCAGCCCACCCCACCCCCGGTTTTCAGACGAGTCCCTCGTGGTCCTCCTGGAGGAGATGGCTAGCAGTAGGGACGTCTGCGTCCCCAGAGGTAGCAGGAGGAGGACCCATGTACCTTATGTAAAGAGCTTGGGAGGAGGTGACAGCCTAGGTCAGTGGCCATGACGTGTGCCACACATGGGCGCAGCGCCGCAAAAGGTTCAACAAGCTGCTGCGCTCAGCAAGGGTGAGTACCAAGTTGGCATGGATCAGCGTGGAGAAGTGTTAAGGGCTGGACATCCCCCCCCCCCCCCCCCCCCCCCCCCCCGTGGAGCTCAGGGGTTTTAGAGTCTCTGTGCCAACTGGCAATGACTCTGGAGTTGGCCAACGGGATGAGCCCTGGCTGCTTGGACTGAGGGCCTTGTGGGTCGAGGGCCACGACTCGGATGTGCCCTGTGAGGTGTTCCTCAGCTGGGGTTGGCCAGGCTGCAATGGAGCTGCAGGTAGAGAGTGGACTGATCCATGATCCTCTGTCCTTTCAGGAGAAGAGGGCCCATAACAACATCGAGAGCTCAAGGACAGGTGGAGGCCCCCCAATCTCCTAATGATGATGAGGTTTGAAATGGACGCTTTGGAGCTGGAGAGCTGCCACCCACCTCAGTCAGTCGGTTGTGGCGAGGCTGGGGTCTCTGTTGAAGGTGAGAGTGCAGGGCACAGAGGTGAGAGTGTCAGATGGTGCAAACATTCTACTGTAGTCTCATCATTGATGGGAGCCTCAAACCTGGAGTTCCCATTGATCACTGAAAGACGATGGCACCATGATGCAGATCCCATTGTCTCACCAGGGTGCCTGGCACAGTGACAGTGCGATGGGTTTAACTAATGACATGTCCTCCTTCTCCTTAGATTCGCCAGCTCGCACATCAATCGCAGGATCCCAAAGGGCCACCCTTGATGCCAGAGGATGGTCAGGGTTCAGATGCACCTGCTTCACACCCACTCTCTGCACCAAGCACCAGCGCAGATGCCAGCACCTCCGTGAGCATTAGATCGGCAGCTAGTTTGTCGGTGCACAGTGATGAGGGCACTTCACACTCATGTGAGGAGCAGGTAGAGGCAGAGAATGCCTAGCAGAGGATGGCTGGAGACCAGGGCAATGCTGAGTCAAAGGCAGATGATGGGCCCCTGGAGTCGTCCATTAGGCGACAGATGCTGGATGTCCAGCGGGGTGTGTGGGAGGATCTGATGGAGATCCATGAGGGTATGAGTGCCATGGTCTCGGTTGTGGAAGACTCCATGCAGAGCATCAGCACTGCATTGCCTCTCATGGCCGAGCGCACTGCATCCTCCATTGAGAGAGAGGCAACTCTCATGGGAATCAGGGGTTCCTGGGGTTGTGCTTGGACCTGCAAACCTTCATACAGGCAATAACCTCAGGTGGTCAGTGTCAGTGTGGAAGATGGATGAGGCACCCAGTATCCCAGCTCGGTGCCCCTCCATCAGTGGTGAGTAGGGAGGTCCAGTGAGACCTCACGTTGTTGCATGAGCTGCTTGGGGTCTCTGTGGGCTCCTCTCAGGGAGCTCTGGATGAGGGCAGCAGCTCCTCCGCCCCTCTGCCAGTCACTCTGGCATCTGATGATGTTGCAATGACTGGGGAGAGGCCAGCCATGGCACTGGCCACTCCCTCCCAGACAGGGCCAGCACAGGCTCCACTGGCCAGAGGACGACTGCCAAGGTCATGAAGAGAGCAGAGTCAGCAGCTGTCTCCAATGGCAGTGTCAGCAAAGAGGCAGCACCTAGATGTAGCACCCACAAATATAAATTTAAGGCACCATGAGCAGAAGAGGGACAGGTCACGGCTGCTCTTCTGTTCTGTAATGTTTTGTTTACAGTTACTGGCCTGGGAACGAAAACTAGAGAAGGTTTTATTAATTTGTTTGGATTGTGAAAATGATATAAATCTTGTTTTTGTGGTAATGGCCTGAGTATGCTTCACCTTTTTATTTTTTTGGTGCAGGGTACCCCAGTATGTAATGCTGGACGTGAGTGGCTCTGAACTTTATTGCCCAGGCACTGAGTGGACTTTGGGTTCAAATGAAAGTATCGTTTCAGACATCTGGGATGGAGGCGGCACCCCTGGCATGAGCTGGAAGCAGATCTTTGGCACCCTGTCAACCCTGCCTGGCTCTTGCATCGCTGGATCATCCTGTCCTGGTGAGGGTCTCAGCAGGGACATGGTTACATGAAGATCCTGCCTGATCAGTTCAAATGCTGGCGATCAGGTACAATGCCCGGGTTAACCCCAACTTTCTCAAATGGGCACATTGACATTGAGTAATGCGGGGCTGCTGGTGGTGGACCTCTGGGTCCCTCATAAAGCAGGTTTGACGTTGAACTGAACCTACACCTGGTGCAGTGCCAGACTCATCAGCAGCTTTGTCTCAGTTTCTGGGCTGGGATCAAACTCTTTCCGACTGCAAATTTTGTATTGGTGTAAACTGAAAACTGCTCTGGCGCTAATAGTTTTTTACTGCATCCTGTTCTAACATAGCAATCAATAACGATAATCCTTATTTTACAATCTTTATACAAGAAACAGTCTGTGAGTGTGTTAATGAGTGGTGTTGTGACCAAGTCTGGAAGGGTGAATAAATTCTTCTCTTTTCCACCCCTGAGATCGTTTATGACAGAGTTTGAATTTCTAAAAGTTGTGATTTTCAATTCAATATGCACTTGACCATACATAAAGCTACATGAAGAAGTAGACCAGTCATATCTCTTGAGGTAACAAGCAAGGAGTTAGTTTCCCTGTTGAAAACTCACTCAGGAAAATGTATAAGACTTATTAAAGTGGTAGGAGCACGAGGCAAATCCCATGACACACACAAACAGACACACACTAGCATGGAAAGCAGAACAAGTTACAGGGTGGCAGAAGTGGAGTTGATAAGAGTTAAAGTCTGTAAGAAAAAAAAGAAATATACATTTTGATGTTCCTTTGATGGTCTTGATAATTCCAGGGGTGTAAGCCAGTTGTTTTTCTGGAGATCATCTCTTTTAAGCATCAATCTGTTTACAATTGGATGTTACGACACTTGAAGTTTCTTTCAGTTAAAATTCTCTATCCCTGTGATATATTCCAAAATGTAGCAGAGATAGGGTCCCAGCTTGAGAATAGCAGGGAGAAAGATAACGTTACATTCTGCAGTCTTCTGGGTGTTTCTGCAGACCCCCATTTTACTGTGACAAACAGGCAAGTTTATAATCATAGCTTTTCACAAATGGGGTCCCAATTGTGCGACAGCTAGCTACAGTCACACAATGGAGTGCAACCTATATTAACAAAGGAACTTCAATCTCCCATTGTCAAAACTATCAAAATGCCACTGAAACAGAGAAGCGATCCTTAGCACCCTCCTTGCATAATGAATTTCATTAGTCCTTCTTTGTTTCTGGCAGTTTCTGGGGTCATGAAGTCTGATGACCTATTGTCCATATATTTTGCAGAGAGTTCAGACAATGGTAGGGGTGACGTCCACCAGGGAACTGCATAGACATATCCCTCTAGTAACCCACATTCAGGGGCTGCTGGAACTTGGCTAATTTTGTATGTCAGGTGACTTCTGCAGCCATTTTAAAACAGTTCTTTGCAAGATCTAGCTGTTTCTTTTCTAAAGACAATCCAAGGCGTTGCACCAGCTGATGAAACTAACAATTAACATTCCGCATTGCACATGACACATTGTCGTGACAGCGGTTTTGTATGACAAACGTGTGAATACGCAAAAAAATGCTCATTTTATTAAATGCCATTTTCCAGATATTTGTCACTTGCTTTTCTGGCTCACCCTTTATTCGAAATAAATAAAACCGAACTTCACATGGAAGTCTTGTTTTCCCAACTTGCTGCTCCTTTTTAAGGTTGCTTTGCGAAACTTTATTTTTGAACTTCTAACCCCACCCAGCCCTCAGTATTGACGTAACCCTCCAGCAGAAGAGTCCAAATTGTCCGAGGATTTCATTATAGGCTCCTTTGGGTGACTTCCTTTTTTGGCCATCTCTCTCAGCACCAATTTAGGGAGCGGTTTTCCCATCGCAGATTTCCCTTGTTCCTTCGCCCAGCCGATCCTGCTGACACTGGTGAAATTTGGGGCTGTATTCCCTGGAGAAGCGAAGGCTGTCGGGGCATTTAACAGAGGTATTCAAAATCTTGAGGGGCCCTGGGCAGAGTTGATCGAGAGAAACTGCTCCCATTGGCGTGGAGCCAGAGGATACTGACTTAAGGTGATTGGCAAAAGAAGCAATGGTGACATGAGGAAAGGGTTTATCACACAGCGAGTTGTTAGTGGGATGCACTGCCTGAGAGTTTCAGGGAGGCCAATTCATTCATGGCTTTCAAAAAAGACTTGGATAACTATCTGACTAGAAAGGAACTGCATGGCTACAATGAAAAGTGTAGAATGAAACTAGGTGAGCTGCTCTTAAGGAGAGCTATCACAGACACAACAGGCCAAATGGCCTCCTTCTGTGCTGCGCTATGATCCAGAGGACATCTAAGTCTGAACCTTAGTTAAGGTTCACCTTCAAACTTGAACCCCCCAGCTGGAACTCCATTCTGAATCCATCTGCTGTCAGCGGACATCCCAAGAAAATGACTAACCCAGGATTAAGTTTAATTTGGTGTTTGTCCTGAAATTATCTTCTTGAAATGATAGTCCTGCACTTTTTTTTTTAAAAAAGGGTTTTGAATAAGAAATAGTTTAACATGTTGACTGTGGGGTTTATTTTGAGCACTCCCAGAAGCTGCTGATCATCAAGCTAACATGTCAATGAATTGTAAGACATTCACTCACCTGCTGTTACAACAGCAGATCACAACCCTGAATTACTTACCTGCATGTTGCACTTTTTAAAGGAAGAGGTGTGTGTTTTTTTTTCAAAGACGTGCAAGCAAAAGCTGGCTGACAGTGTAAAGTAACCACTTTCTGGAAATCTTTCTATTATACTTGACTGACTTGTCCAGACAATCCACGGAATGTCACACCTAAGAAGGTGTGAAGGCCTACTTCAGTCAGAGACACTTGGAAGGAAGAAATGCCATACAAAATGCCGAACCTGAATCTCCTGTAGTTACGGAGACAATGGAGACAGATTCCACATCTCAGCAGCTACCATCTCCTGTTGAGGTATGTCTCGGAATGTGGAAATGATCTGAGCTGAGAGAAAGCAGATTGTGGGTGAAAGACATGGAATACACAAGGGAATGGGTTAAAAAGGCAGCAGCAAACCTGATCTGTGAGTTCTAGTTCTGGTGGGCTAGTGTGTGCTGGCTCTGAAAGTCATAGCAGAAGAACATCAACTAGACACTCCTGAAGCTTGCAGGTAAAAGTCTATCTCTCTCTCTCTCTCTGTTGCTGGAGGCAATTCAGCAAAGCCACAATCAAAAAGGAAACAGGTCAACTCCTTCAGCCAAAATGCAGAATCAAGGGCAGAATTTTGCCGTCGGTGAGCAGGGGGCGGGGCCTGCTCGCTGACCCGTAATATGACGCGGGATGACATCAGAGGGAACCCCCGACATCACCCCGCCCCATTTAAATTTTCAGGAAGGTGGGGGCGCAGCAAAATCAGCTGTGTACCCGCTGACCTGTCAATGGCCAGTTGAAGCCTTGACAGGATCATTAAAACAAGTAAAGGACCTGCCCGTCCAACCTTAACGTTGACAGGCAGGCCAGGAGCCCCGGCGGGGAATAGAGAAAACATGAAACCTCATCCAGCGGCGGGATGGAGTTTCACGTAGGGTTTTAAAAAGTTTAATAAAGTTATAGTGTAAATTATGAACATGTCCCATGTCATGTAACATTGTCACATTGAAGGGGACATATTAAGGAATTTTTTTCTTCTATTTTTAATCTTTTTCAAAGTGTAAGCGATCTCCCTGAGGCTGCACTTAGCCTCAGGGAGATGTGTGCTCTGTCGTGCACATGCATGAAAGAGCTCACTCTCACTTTTGGGGAATCCCCCTCCCCCCCAACCCCGTCCTCACAGGAAGCACATAACACAGCCCGCCGGATGTCACGCTGGGTGGGCCTTAATTGGCCCGCCCACATAAAATGGCGGCTGGGCCTGCTTCTCTGCTGGAGATTGGGTCGGGCCTGCCTGCCCAACAAGCAGAAAGTTTTGCCTCAAGAGTCTCCAAATCAACTGCTCAACTGCCAAAGTCACCTCTACTGGAATCGCCCAACATAACAGTCACAACGTTTCACTGTCTACTTCTCATGGACAAGCCAAAGACTGATTCGTATTTTTTTAACTTTTACTTTTAGACTCAACTTCTCAGTTCTGATGTGTGTGTGTGTGTGTGTGTGGGTGTGTGTGCATCCATTGTGTTTTCATTATTTTTATCTTGGGTTTTTAGGAACTAATAAACTTGCTCTTTATTTGACTCAAGAAAGCCTGGTTAAATTGGTTCCTTTTAAAAAATAAATACATTTGGGCTGGGAAAAGATATCCATGAAAGAAGGGATCACTTTCAAATTAACCTTGTTGCAGCCAACTGAGGGGGCTGAATAAAGAAGGGGAGCCAGTTCATTCCTCCTCCTCCAAGAGCATAACAAAATTAGGGTCCCTTCAGCGTCATAACAAATTGGGGTCCTCGCCCAGGGATTGGTCGTAATACCTACCCAACCCAACAGTTGTCCCTGCCCAGTACATCACATCTGGTCAACCTATCTGGGTCAACCCTGCCCAGTGCTTCTACCCCATGTAGCCTACCCAGTCTCACAGGAGTTTGGACAGATGTCTCTAAGCTCTGGGGAATCCAGAGAGGGGTCTTTTCAAGCCAATCTGTAGATCACTCATGCAGAGAAAACAACGCTTTGAAGAATGCCAAAGATGGAAAGTTCCATCAGTCACATTCAGCCTGAACAAGGCTTTGGTTTACCATCCAAAAGACAGGGCATCTGACAGTGAAGCACTCCCACAGTACTACTAGGCTTACACTCAAGTTCCATAGCCTGGCTTGAATCCAAAACCTTCTGACTCAGTGATGGTTGTGTCACAAGACTGAGCCAAGCTAACACTAAATGTAATACAATTACTGTAGGATAAAAATATTTGCTTTGGTTCTGACTAAAATAACATAAACTTAATTTTAAACAATTAAAAAAATTGTCATGAAGCTATTAATGTGTATAATTTTATTGGAAAATATTTGTCTTTTAAAATTGAGGTTTAATCTGTGGGTGTGCCTTAATTGGATTAAAACCAGCTAGTCTGGGTGCTTTGATATGTACTAGTTTTGATATGTAAGGGAGGTAAAGTGCATTCGTATTTTTTGAATAGAGCATTCAAGAAGTGGGGTGAAATCTGGCACCTAGCTAGCAGAGGCCAAGCAATATGTCTATATTCCTCATAACATTGGTACTATGAAAGAGGTTTTATTGTTAGAAGAGGTGGAATTCAAAGAGGCTGGTGATACAATGAGAATTTACATTCAGTGACTATGCTGGGTATAAGGATAGCAGTTTTTGTGTGTGTGCAGGGCAGAGGCAATGTAAGATTAAAGCAGCTGTAAGCCTACAACTGTCTCCACAGGCACCAAACTGAAAAGAACCTCATTTTGAACTCATAAGGTGAAAATGCTTTGCCTGATGTCTGCTGAAGTCTATGGGTTGCTGTTGTCTCAATGGGGATTAGTTTGGACGTTTGTTAAAAGTTATGATAATAATAATTTGTAGCTATGTGTATATATTTAACTTGTGTTAATAAAACGTCTTATGTATTTTGATATAAAACCTCTTGAGAACTGGTGGTCTGATTCCTGAATTAAGAGCTGCATCTCAAACATACCACTTAAAAATATAGGTTATGACAGTTGTTTAAAGTTTCCCTCTGGGATTTTTAAATAACTCAGCTTTACCAATTGCATCGGTCATAACAAAATATTTTGATCCCCTAAAGTTTAACTATTATCCAAAGTAACTACTGATTGGGTACCTGTATTCGGTATTTGTGAGTGACATACAGAGATTCCTCACTTAACCTTGTATTTCTGAAAAGTGCAGCTCTATACGAAACATTGTTAAGAGAATCAGATTTCCTCATTTCAGCTAATGTTAAAACTGGAGTTCATCTTTCAGGCTTTCTCATCAGAAAAAAGAACATTAAAACATTATAAGCGAATTCCTAAATTCCTACGTTCCTAAATAAAATCATCTTAAATTAAAATAGATTTATAAACATAGAGGGAATATAAAACTAAAGAAGATTACACTCAGCGGCCGCCTGATTTCAGAGTAACCAGGAGGTGGCATCGGTGCTGGAGTAGCTGCAGGAGCTCTTGGTGGTCCTGGCAGAAACTGGGGCCTTCTACGGTGAGAGTGGGTGTGGGGAGGGGAGTTGGGAGGGGGAGGGGAGCTGCTGAAAGGTTGCCCTGACCTCCAGAGCTGGGGCACCAAGCCTTCTTTCTGTTGCTGGGCCAAAGTCCTGGAACTCCCTCCCTAACAGCACTGTGGGTGTACCTACACCACAGGGACTGCAGCGGTTCAAGAAGGCGGCTCACCCACCACCTTCACAAAGGGGCAATTAGGGATGGGCGATAAATGCTGGGCCCAGCCAGTGAAGCCCACAAATCCCTGAGGAACTTGGGAGCGGATCATCAGATCTCCTCCTGGTCAACAGCAGATCGAAAAGCTCTGTGATGTTCGGAGGGTAATAGCAGTGCCCACTGGCTGCACCTCCGCCGAGGGGCAGCATTGGGAGGAAATGAGTGAAAATGCCAGGGCTGAGGTTACCATCTGCAGCTGTATCGTGAGCACGTGGCAGGTGCAGACTATGGGTCAGGAACTCTCTGGCAAACGACATTATAGTGAATGCGGCAACATTAAAAGAATATACGTTCCCTATTTTAACCGCGACATCATGACAAAACATCCTGACCAAGTCAACGTTAAGTGAGGAATTACTGTATTTATTTAAAACGCACCTCGTGAGTCTCGAGTAACTTACTGCATTAAACCTACCCGAGAAGTTAAGCAATCAGACAATCTTTTCTCCGAGAGTCAAAATGCTGCAGATGCTGGAAACCTGAAATAAAAACAGAAGGTGCTGGAAATGCTCAGCATGCCTGGCAGCATTGGTGGAGAGAGGAACAGGAGTTAATGTTTCAGGCTAGTGACCCTTCGTCAGAACATTATTCTCACTGGTTGCAACCAGCAACTTAGCTGAACTGATTTGCTAACTAGGAAGCTGGAAAGATCCCTTTAGGAAAGCAACTGCTTGAAAAGCTGCAGTCCCAACATTGTCAATTCTCTTTCTGCCATCCCAAGTAGTTGTGTTGCTTAATTTAGGGATTGTGAGCAGCAGGGTGCGATGGCTGAAATAAGCTAGACATGTTTGATTAAATTCCATGTATTAGAGGACTTTGTGCATTTAGAGACCTGGGTGTTTCTTGTTTGGCCTTTCATTCTCATTTGGACTTGTGCTACAGTGTATATTGTGGATTTTATATTTGAACAATACCACTGTGGGCTTTCTGTGTGTTATTGTCATGGAGACATTAATGTCTATAATGTTATTGGAAATTATTTTTTTAAAATAGAGCTTAGTGGTGTCTTTTTGTATGGCTTAATTGGATTAAAGACAGCTAGTCTGGGTGCTTTGATGTATAGTAGTTTGAGATGTTAATTAGTTAAACAGAGGCTGGAAGGTAAAGAGTATATTTGTATTTGTTGAATAAACCATTTAAAAGAATGGGTAAAATCTTACACCTAGCTGGGAGACACCAAGCAAGGTATTAAATTACTAATAAAATTGGTGGAGTGAAAAGATTATTGTTAGGAGAGGTAAAAGTTTTTTTAAAAACCTAATAGCACAATGGAAAATTTACATTCAAAGGGAAAGCTGGGTATAAACTGAAAGGAGTTTCTGTGTGGGTGGGGGGGAGCAGAGGCATGTAAGATCTAACCAGCCTGTAAGCCCACAACTGTCTGCACAGGAACCAAATTGAAAGGGACCTCATTTGGAATTCGTAAGGTCAAATGTGCTTTGCCTGGTGTCTATTTAAACTCTATGGGTTACTGTTACCTTACTGGAGATTTACCTAGGGATGGTTAATTTGGGGATTTGTTAAAAAATTATAGTAGTATGTGTTTAATTTGTTGTTATATTAATAAATATTTAATTTGATTTGATATAAAAACTCTGAGACTCTGTGGTCTTATTCCTACTGAATTCAAAGCATGCATCTTGAAATTACAAATTGCAAAAATGGGTTATGACAGTTGTTTCAAGTTTCCCTCGGGGATTTGAACAACTCAGCCTTCACCATTGGCTGTGTCATAACTTTATATTTGGTATTTTTCATCACTTTGGACTTCCAGAACACTGTACCCCAAATCTGACCCAATCACTGCACTTTGTGTGTTATTAATATTCATTTAAATCAGTCAGAATCTGAGCTGAAAAACTGATAAAGACACAGAAGGGGTGCAACAAACCCCAAATCCAGACAAACTATGTTGCACAGAGCAATAATGTGCCACTACTCTCAGGCCTGTTTGCACCATTTTTTTTATAATAACCATCCCATTATTCTAAATCTTACATTTCTGTTGCTTTTTTAAAACATTTCCTTTTCAAAACATATTCATAAATAACCCAAAACCGTAGACATCATTTAGCGGTATGAACATGGCCAAATAATTAAGCCTGCCCAAACATCCAAGATTAAATAGCCTGGAATCTGAAAATCAATTATTGCACTCTCACTGGTGGTAATTGTGATAAAATTCCACTATGTAATTGAAGATGGCTTTAGTTTCGAGCAGTGTGCTAGTTTTTTGACATTCGTTCACGGGCTTCGCTGGCTAGGCCAGCATTTATTGCCCATCCCTAATTGCCCCTTGAGAAGGTGGTGGTGAGCTGCCTTCTTGAGCCGCTGCAGTCCCTGTGGTGTAGGTACACCCACAGTGCTGTTAGGGAGGGAGTTCCAGGATTTTGAACCAGCGACAGTGAAGGAACGGCGATATATTTCCAAGTCAGGATGGTGAGTGGCTTAGAGGGGAAATTCCAGGTGGTGGTGTTCCCATCTATCAGCTGCCCTTGTCCTTCTAGATGGTAACAGTTGTGGTTTTGGAAGATGCTGCCTCAGGAGCCTTGGTGAGTTTCTGCAGTAGATCATCTTGTAGATGGTACACACTGCTGCCACTGTGTGTCGGTGGTGGAGGGAGTGAATGTTTGTGGATGGGGTGCCAATCAAGTGGGCTGCTTTGTCCTGGATGGTGTCAAGTTTCTTGAGTGTTGTGGGAACTGCACTCATCCAGGCAAGTGGAGAATATTCCATCACACTCCTGACTTGTGCCTTGTAGATGGTGGACAGGCTTTGGGGAGTCAGGAGGTGAGTTACTTGCTGCAGATCCCTAGCCTCTGACCTGTTCTTGCAGCTACAGTATTTATATAGCTAGTCCAGGTCAGTTTCTGATCAATGGTAACCTCCAGGATGTTAATAGTGGGGGATTCAGTGATGGTAACACCATTGAATGTCAAGGGGTGATGGTTGGATTCTCTCTTGTTGGAGATTGTCATTGCCTGACACTTGTGTGGCCTGAATGTTACTCGCCACTTGTCAGCCCAAACCTGGATATTGTCCAGGCCTTGCTGCATTTCCTCTGCTCACATTATTGGCCTTTTGATAGGGACAGAAAATCTAGAGGACTCTCTTCCTCTCATGGTGTGTATCATGCTGGGAAAAAAGGCAGGCATTAATTCTGACTCCGTTTGGATTAATCCCTGGTCATAAAGTGATTTGGTTTCTTCTGTCTCTAGTTGTGGATATGTAGGAACTAGAGGGAGAACACAGCGCACGATCCTCAACTTTCCTGTCATTCCTTTACCGACCCTCTTCATCTTCCAAGCTCCTCAGACAGGGGAGTTCCCATTGGGAAACCCATTGTTGGCAGGAATGGTTCTGCCCAGGCAAAATCCATACGTTTTTAAACAATTGCCACAGGTGCTCCTGGAAACCCAAGTGCCAGGAGGTAACAAACTGATAACGCTACGATTTCCTGGGTCACCCTGTTTGCAACGTTATTCATTGAGTCAGCTGCAGATGGCAGCGAGTGGATAAATCCCACTTGAAATGGAAGTGGGATTTAAGAGACCTGTCACAGTGCCAGCATAAAGTTATTGAAAGCCTCAGTGAGATCTCAACTCAACAGGGCTATAGGGACAGAGAACTGACAGACACCGGCGATAGGGAAGGAATTTTACGCCCAGTTTTGAGATAACACTGACTGGTTCTGTTACGTCTGTGCCATGACTGTGGCCCATTTTGCAGCAGCTGGCACATTACTGCACCTGCCTACCTACCAGCCCAGACCTGATGAGGAGTCTCCCTCCCAAAAGTTGCCAGGCAGGTGCACCAATATCTGCCAATGTGGTTGGGAAGGACATTTAAGAAGTATCTAGATGAGCACTTGAAACACCGTAGCACACAGGGCAACACGCCAAGTGCTGGAAAATGCCATTAGAATAGACAGAGGCTTGATGGCCAGCACAGACACGATGGGCCGAAGGGCCTGTTTCTGTGCTGTACAACTCAATGGCCAGGATTTTATCCCCTGTCGGGGGGGGGGGGGAAGTTGAAGAGCGGGTGCAGAGGCAAGCCTCCCATCGGTACCCCCGATCAGGGGTGCGTGCCACCATTTTACATGGGCGGGCCAGTTAAGACCCACCCAGCGTGACGTCTGAACAGAAGCGCTGTGCGCTCCCGGTGCAGGCCGGCGGGGGAGGAGGGAATCCCTAAACCCGGGACTGCGCTTTTTCACGCATGGACACAAAAGAGCGCATTTGTCTCCCTGAGGCTAAGTGCAGCCTCAGGGAGATCGGCTCTAAATGTCAAAAATATTAAAAACAGAAGAAAACAAATCCCCTGACATGTCCACAACTTCTAAAAACACTTTTATTACATTTTTTAAAAGCTACATGAAACCTCATCCCGCCGGTGGAAGAAGTTTCGTGCTTTTTCAGAAGCCAGCCGGGGCTCCTGGCCTGCCCACTAGCCTTAAGGTTGGACGGGCAGGTCCATTATTTAGTTTAATGACTCTGTCAATGGCCTCAATTGGCCATTGACAGGTAGGCGGGGGCACAGCTGATTTTGCTGTGCCCCCACCTTCCTGAAGATTTAAATGGGGTGGGGTGATATCGGAAGGTCCCCCCGAAATTTTATCCGTCGGCGAGCGGGGAAAATCCTGGCCTATGACTCGATGACTCTAATTGCCTTGGCTTGCCTTTTCTCATTGAATACCCCATAAAATATGTGATGGGCACACTAATGTTGAATTATCCAGCAGAAGCATTGGTCAAGTCTTCACAAGCATCTATGCCATCAGGCCTGCTGTCACAACCCAGCGAGTCTCAATAAACGTTAATTGTCCGTCAACGAGAGAACTGGCCACCTGTCTCTGCTGGTCTCAGCTCTGAAGAAGAGTCATACAGGACTGGAAATGTTAGCTCTGTTTCTCTTTCCACAGACGCAGTCAGACCTGCTGAGTTCTTCCCGCATTTTCTGTTTCGATTTCCAATTTTATTTGTACCTGCAGATTGTCGGCTACTGCCAGCAAGGCACAGAGCATCTCTCTGTATCACAACCTGGCTGCCTCTCTCCTGGCAGTTCTGATAGGGGAACTCTCGCTGGCACAAAGGGAATAAATATCCACCAATAAATAAAAGCTCCCAAGAGCCAAAGCGCCAGGAGTTCTAAGAAAACACAAGCTAATTTTTGTTTGATCCTTTAAACTTAGTCACCCATTGCTGTTCGACATGTAGCAACTCTGTACAGTTAGTTATAACAGGCTCGAATTTCAACTGGGTGATAAGGGTGGAAGCATTGTACTTGTCGTTCCTTTAGCCTTATCCCAACACCCAAAAACCTGGAGTGCACGGGATGTTGG
Source organism: Carcharodon carcharias (assembly GCF_017639515.1). NCBI lineage: Eukaryota > Metazoa > Chordata > Chondrichthyes > Lamniformes > Lamnidae > Carcharodon > Carcharodon carcharias. The sequence goes on along the minus strand of NC_054478.1, from coordinate 144,938,308 downwards.
AGTGAGAAAAACTGTCCTTCTGTCCCTTTGCTGAATCCAACTCCAAAAGACCCACATAACAGCAGAAGTTAAGGCCAATGTAAGGTATTCTCCCTCCTCCCCTGAATGCTCCCATCCTCACACAGGCACAGTGACTTACTGCCGTTTATGTGCCCCTTGAGGAACTGGGTCTGCTGTACAGAGGCTGCTCTGTTTACTTTGAGGAGCACATTGACTTTGGGAGTTAGGTGCATTGGGAACCCAGGACACGTGTCCAACAGGAGATCCTCCACAGAGTGAACCAGGCTGTCCTCAGCCATAACATCCTGTTTGACCCCGTTTTGAGTCTCCAATCTCAAACACCCTCTGTCCTCAGGATGACCTACCTCTGTAGAAACACCAATCCTTTCCAGTTGCTCAGCCCCTTTACCTCCGAAACCCTCAGGCATGTCTTTGTCACCACCAGATTGGATCTAATCCATCATTGTCTTCTGCAATCTCCCAGCATCACTCTCTACTCATTCCAGTTTACCTGAAACTCCTGTACTAAATATCACTTACCCAATTACTCCATCCTCACTGACCTCCATCAGCTCCCTGACACCCCCAATACCTCAAATTTAAAATCTTGTGTTTACACTAATCACAGCCACAAAGTTCCCCTTCCAATTACATAATCAGCCTATCGTAATGAAGAAAAGTTATTTGGGGCAGGGAAATTCATTCAAATCTCCAATTTTTAACCACTTTATAATGCAATCATTTCACCTTCTGACCCTGTTCACCTCTCCCCAAACATATCCCCCAGCCCCCTCCCTGTGTCCAAGAATATTTCCACTTGTTACGGGTGATGGACAGTTTAAATGGTAGATTGCAGCAGTCAGTATAATTACATGGCAGTTTTGGTTTTGCAAACGCTCACCGCAAGAGAATCTTATCCAACTTGAACTGCAATGGCTTGTTGCTTGAAGCATTATGCATTTCAACAGGGACTGAACTGGACAGTTGCCTCAGCTAATTTGTGGCTTTGCCCAAAAGCGCAAGGCCTCTTTATAGTACTCAAGTATCTGAAGTGGTGAGTTATACCCCGTGTGGTTATGTCCCTATGGCGTTGCTAGTTGGATGTGTGCAGTCCGCATTAGCTGAGGACCATGCTGAAGGCTTGAGGCGAGAATTTCCAGTGTTGGAATTGGTTTTTTTTGAGGATGGAAAATATTCCAGGAATTTGGTTCTGGGCCCTGTCAATAGTTGGTTTGAGGTGCCACTGTTTCACACTCCCAAATTTCACAGCGCAAAATAACCCAGAATCACCTCTTCATTCTGACTGAGGCTGCGAGAGCTGCCCAATTTTTTTCCAGCTAATTCCGCTCTGAGGTCACAGTCAGCGTTCAGGTTTTGTCTGGGGTCAACTTTGGTTTTGAAATTTGTGAATTACAGGTATCTGAGAAAGCAAGATTAAATCCTGCTAATAATGATAAGACTTGACCATAAGACTGACAGTTATCTCTCAGCTGCCTTAGCACAGAGACAAGTTCAAAGGTGCTTCTTAGCTGCCCTCTGAAATGACCTGGCAAGGCCAGTTCAAGGGCAATTAAGGATGGGCAACAAATATTGGCCTTGCCAGTGACACCAACATCCCATGAAAGAATAAAGGACAGAAAAAAGGTAGAGAGATTCACAAAAGGTGGGAGCAGAGATTAAGGTGAGCTCGGAGCTGTTGGAGGAAGTGACAGAGATATAGAGGGGTAAGGTCAGGGGAAAGACTTAAACATGAGGATGAGAATTTTACATTTGACGCATCTGCAAACTGGGAAGCAATGCAGGTCTACAAGAAAGGGGTGATGGGTGAGCGGGATTTGGTGTGATATAAGCATCGGAGTCTTGTATAACCTGAAGTTGTCAGAGGGTGTAATTTAAGAGGCCAGTTCAGGAAGCAGTAAGACAGCTGAGTCTGGGGTAGGAGAGGAACAAAGTCATGGAAAAGGACAGTGGACGGACTGAAACACGGACAGAACCCAGCAGTGTCATTGAGTTGTGAGTAAATGGTCATTCTCAGCAAAAGGATATAAGGTCAGAAATACAGCTATGGTTCAAATAGCGAGGTCATAACCAATCTGGTTCAGCCCGTGGTGATAGCTGGAGAGTGAGGTGTGGCAGAAAGGGGGTGCCGTTTGTGTCAATGGAAAATTGGGTGATGGCTGTGGTCTTAAGTTTACCTCCAGGAAATTGTGGCTGGTTCCAAGAGCAGATGCCAGACAAGCCGTGTGAGAGCAGGGAGGGGGACGGGGGGTGGAAGGGGGGAGAGAGATGTGGTGCAGAGGTATGGAGAGGTGGTGTTATAGGTGTACATGCAGAACCTGATCCTGTGTTTCCAAAGGGCGGGGTCTTGATCAGGGAGAGGATGGGACAAAGGACGAATGTTTGGGGAACTCTCAAGATTACGGTGCAAGGGTGGTAAGAGGTAAGCCATTGGTGGAGAAACCCCAGCTACCATCAGAGGAGTTAAACCAAGTATTAGTACATACATGAATCTATCACAAATGCATGCAGTTCGGCACATAGGAAGACACGAATTAGGGTCTGCAGTAGGCCACTCAGCCCCTCGAGCCTGTTCTGCCATTCAATAAGATCACGGCTGATCTGAATGTAACCTCAACCCCACATTCCCACCTACCCCCGATAACCTTTCACCCCCTTGTTTAGCAAGAATCTATCTACCTCTGCCTTAAAAATATTCAAAGACTCTGCTTCCACTGCCTTTTGAGGAAAGAGTTCCAAAGACTCACAACCTCCTGAGAGAAAAACATTTCTCCTCATCTCTGTCTGAAATGAACGACCCCTTATTTTTAAACAGTGACCCCCCTAGTTCTAGATTCTCCCACAAGAGGAAACATCCTCTCTATATCCACCCTGTCAAGACCCCTCAGAATCTTATATGTTTTAATTAAGTTGCCTCTTACTCTTCCAAACTCTAGCAGATACAAGTCTAGCCTGTCCAACTTTGCTCAAGCCAACCCTCCCATTCCAGGTATTAGTTTAGTAAACCTTCTCTGAACTGCTTCCAATGCATTTACATCCTTCCTTAAATAAGGTGGCCAATACTGTATGGAGTTCTCCAGATGTGGTCTCACCACATCCTATATACCTGTAAAGAACATAGACAGATGCTCATCTCCACACTGTCTTCCGTTCCAGTGAATCTGCCATGGATCGATAGTGGGCTTCAGAATCACCTAGCTCTGAAGTTCTTCAGGACAACCACGAGTCAGCATAAACCCCAGAGAAATGGTGGGAATTGCCATAAAATGACAGTCTTCAGTCAATTACACCGTTTCTTCGGGGTTTCCAACAGAGATAAGATAAAGACCATGTGAGAGCACCACTGAAGTTCAAGGCCTTCATGCTGTTCTGTACCTGAGAAGGAATGAGAGGATTCTGAAGTTGGGAGTGCACCTCCAAGTAGTAATGGCCAGGCAATGGGCAGACCATTGAACGAAATACATACAAACCTTTCTCATCAAGAAGCAACAGACTTCTCCCAAGCTCTACACTGCAAATATTCTGCGTTAACAGAATCGAGAGGGAAGGCTTTGTGGACTGCTTTTCAAAATAACATGGGTAATATGGCAGCAGTTCCTGTGTATCTACCACATGGTGAGACCACATCTGGAGTACTGTGTACAGTATTGGTCTCCTTATTTAAGGATGTAAATGTATTGGAATCAGCTCAGAGAAGGTTTACCAGACTAATACCTGGATTAGGACAGTTGTCTTATGAGGAAAGGTTGGACAGGTTAGGCTTGTATCCGCTGGAGTTTAGAAGAGTAAGAGGCCACTTGATTGAAACATATAAGATCCTGAGGTGTTTTGACAGGGTGGATGTGGAGGGGATGTTTCCTCTTGTGGGAGAATCTAGAACTAGGGGGTCACTGTTTAAAAATAAGGGGTCGCTCATTTAAGACAGAGATGAGGTGAATTTTTTTCTCTCAAAAGGTTGTGAGTCTTTGGAACTCTCTTCCTCAAAAGGCGGTGGAAGCAGAGTCTTTGAATATCTTTAAGGCAGAGGTAGATAGATTCTTGCTAAGCAAGGGGGTAAAAGGTTATCGGGGGTAGGTGGGAATGTGGGGTCAAGGTTACAATCAGATCAGCCGTGATCTTATTGAATGGCAGAACAGGCTCAAGGGGCTGAGTGGCCTGCTCCTAATTCGTATGTTCCTATGTGCTGAACTGCGTGCGTTTGTGATAGGTTCATGTCTGTGCTAATTGCTTGGTTTAACTCTTCTGATGGTAGCTGGGGTTTCTCCACCAATGGCTTATCTCTTCTCACCCCTGCACCGTAATCTCGAGAGTTCCCCAAACATTCGTCCTTAGCACAAGATAAATTCTAAATTCTTCCTTGTCCAATCTGACTGGCTACATCCTTCACTGCAATCAGTGCAAAGACTCTATTAACTGAACTGCTCCCAGTGCAACTTCTTCAGTAACCTAGCTATTCCCCAGGCAAATAAATCTTTGTATCACTGCTTCTTTTACCATGTGCTCTGACAATGATACATACCGTGTGTCACGCAAAACACAGTCCAGCTCTGGGTTACTACACATTATTTTTTCATTCACAGGACGTAGGCGTTATTGGTAAGTCCGCATATATGGGCGATATATGCGGACTTACCAATAACGCCACCGTCCTTTACACAACTGAGTGCCTTGCTCGGTCATTTCAGAGGGCGGTTAAGAGCGGGCCACTTTGCTGTGGGTCTGGAGTCACATATGGACCAGGCCAGGGCACCAGATTCCCCTCCCTAAAGTACATCAGTGAACCAGATAGAATGTGATTTACATTCTGGGAGTTTCACTGATGATGTTAAGTTTTTTTTTACTCATTCACGGGGATGTGGGGCTTCGCTGGCTGGGGGTCAGCGTTTATTGCCCCCCCCCCCCCAGTTGCCCCTTGAGAAGGTGGTGGTGAGCTGCCTTCTTGAACTTCTGCGGTCCCATGTGGTGTAAGTGTTTACACCAGGCTAAGGGAATAAACAGATACACCAGGGCGAGAGGGGAAAATAAGTTCACGATTTTATTGAATGGTGGAGCGGGCTCGACGGAGTGGGGGGGGCCATATGACTTACGCCTTGCGCTCGACACTTGCTTCATTAATCGAACTTAACTCCCCCGCTTGCCATGAAGGCCGGGAGGGGGATGAACTCAGGGCCCAGGATTATTCGGCCAGGCCATGGGGCAGGATTTTATGTCCCGCGGGGGGGAGGGGGTCCCCTCCCTCTGACCCGAACGGGAGTAAGATCGTGCGTAACGAGTAAGATGGCGAGCGCCCGGACGCCATCGCGCGTTCTCCGGATCTTTCCGTTGGCGAGCACGCCCGAGAGTCAGCAGCGAGCCCACTGACAGTTGAGGTGCCCTTTGAGGCCCCCGAGCAAGTCATTGGTTTGAATTTTACGCCGCCTGTTGGACCGTTCGGTTGGCGAGAGGGGTTTGTAATGAAATCTCGTGCACGGGCGGGATGAGGGTTGCCAACGCTAAATTTTTATTTAAAAAAAAACACCCGGGAAAGAATTTTCAACTTCATTACGAACGTGACCCTCTTCGTGTGACTGAGTACCGTGTGGGGAGTCGCTGGTATCGTATCGAAAATCTTTTACTTTCCTTCGTCCGGTTCTTCAGCTCCCTGAGGCGTCTCTGTGTCCTCAGGGAGCCGTCAGCACACACTAGCCCCCCCACCACCCCCCCACCCGCACGCGCGTCTGCAGAATTCCTCCTCCCACCACCCCACCCCCCGCCCCCCCCAACACCAACAGCGCTGAGCGCTCCAGCGGCACTTTCACCCTGGCTGTTAATTGGCCCACGGTCGGGGTGGGGGGGGTGGGGGAGGGCCAATCGCGAGCAGCAGTCCTCTTCCCAGCCGCTCCGGATCCACCGAGCGGAAAATCCTGCCCATGGATTAGTTGCCCCTAGCAACAGTCCCACAATGCTTCCTCACCCTTAGTTCTTTTGGAACCGTCCAGACTTTGCTCCTGTGCTTTGTGATTTCTACTTTGCCCTTGATGTGGCTCCTGCCTTTCTAATCCACTGGAGTCTGGCTCCTGCGCTGTATCTATTAGTTATCCATTCTTGTGGTGGGCATAATCCTGACCACTCATATTTCAGAGATGACCAGGGGTAACGTCACAAATAATGATATCCATGACCCATGAGTGTGGTGAGCCGGTCCTCAATGTCCACCTCCGCCTCTCTGTCCTTGTCTGGTCACACTCCCATCTCTCCGATCACAGCCAGTACAACGCTAGCGATGGCTTTGCTTCCTCTAGAGTACAACAAAGATCCACCTTTACCCACCAGCTGCCCATTGGTTGACGCTGTCTCCAAACAAAGCTTCCATGGGTAGCCCGACCACACACATTCTCCACATCCCTATCGACACACTCAACCCTGCAAGCGACTCAGTGCTGCTTAACTACCCCTCTGAAATGAAGTTGTCAATGAGTCAAAACTTCCTCCAATCAGGAAGATCAAAGGCATCATCTTGGACGCCATATAAACTCTGCTCCCTTGCCGCTAATGACGTTCGCCCTCCACCGGAACCCAGCTTCAAATGTCACCCTCAATCCGTTCAGGGATGTTTATTTCCGCCTCTATGATATTGCCCCAACCTCTGCCCCTGCAACCTCTCATGGATACCCTCATTCACATTTATGGCACCTTGATATTGGATCTCCGTCATCTCCTTTCCACTGGCCTCCCATTTTCCTCGATTCAAGGTGTTCAAATCTCAGCCAACCATGTCCTGCCCTGCAGTAAAGCGCCCTCACCCATTATCCCCCATTTCACTGGCTCCTGTTGACTCCTGGTCCCCCCAAGTACCTCAAACCTAAAACTCTTGCTCTGGTTTTGAAACCCCGCCCCCCCCCGTCAAGCTCCCCGCCCACTTCTATCTCACAAACTCTTTTATGCTTCTATCTCTCCCCACACTCAACACTACTTCACCTTTGGAAACACCACCCCCCTCCCCCCAACCAACCCCCACCTCCCTCTACCCCATGGGCAGAACTTAACGTCCCACGCGCCTGACCCCCATCGGGTGTAAAATAGCGAGCGACATCATCGCGCATTTGCTCGATATTTCGGTCAGTGGGCGCCAGCGGGTGCTGGAGCTGTACCCGCCATTAACGAAGAGGCCACTTAAGGCCATTAAAAAGCCAATTGACGCTGATTTTTCATTGTCTGTGCGATTCTGCGCTCGTCACACAGACAAAACGGGCAGGCGGCCAGCCGACATTCTCGCAAACCTCATCCACGGATGGGATGAAAAGGGTCAGCAGCCTTGTCGGTGTGAATAGTGAGGAGTTTGGGAGATAGTTTGCTGCTGGTTGCTTATTGGAACTTGGCAGCTTCATCTCTGTTCGAGGCTTCATTCTTAGCATTTCCAGGCTTCATTTCAGGTCTCATTGCTGTCTGCCAGACCCCCAGAGGGTTTGGACTGCGTGGACCCTTCCAGGTATCAGACAGCCTTCCCTTACCCTGGGAATGGGGATTGTGGTCTCCGCTGGAGGCACCTCCTCTGAGGAGGAAGAGAGGGGCAGAAGGGAGAGGAGGCCAGGGGTCCCTATTCAGCCTCCAGGGGAGGGACCTGTGGGAGGAGAGACGCAGACACAAGGGGCACAGGGTCAGCAGGTAGTCCAATGTGGAAGGGGCTGCAGGAGATGCCACTATCCTGCTGCCAGGGTTTACAGGCAGCGATGCAGCTACCTCAATATGTCCAAGGTGCAATGCTGAAGAAGGCTCCACCTCTCAAGGGAGACAGTGACCTCCATTTGTCAGATGATTGGCCCTGAGATCAGCTCCGACTGTGTGGGTGGACACCCCATGCCAGTGGCTCTGAAGGTCACAGTGGCCCTCAACTTCTATACCTCCGGCTCTTTCCAGGGGTCAGTGGGGGATCAGTGTGGAGTCTCCCAATCAGCTGTCCAGTTGTGTCAAACTGGTGACAGAAGCTCTGTTCAGACGGGTATTGATTTTCCTTCATTTCTGTACGGACAAGGCCAGTCAGACACAGCGAGCCAGAGGCTTCGTGACCATTGCTGGCTTCCCCCGTGTCCAGGGTGCTATAGACTGTACACATGTGGCCATCAAGGCTCCAGCAGGTGAGCCCGGTGTCTTCATCAACAGGAAGGGCTTCCACTCCATGAACGTGCAGATAGTGTGTGACCACAGGATGCTGATTCTACAAGTCTGTGCAAGATACCCAGGCAGTTCCCACGACACCTACATCCTCAGACACTCCCAGGTGCCGGGGCTCTTCAGTGCTCCAGCCCGGCTGGATGGATGGCTGCTGGGTGACAAGGGCTATCCCCTCAGAAGGTGGATCATGATGTCTCTCCACCATCCAAGAACAGAGGCCGAGCAGCGGTACAATAGGAGCCAGGGCACCACAAGGGCTGTGGCAGAAACGACCATAGGTCTTCCCAAGATTCACTTCCGATGCCTGGACTGTTAAGGGGGTGCACTCCAATACCCCCCAGAGCGGGTATCACTGACAGTGGTTGCATGCTGCACTCTCCACAATCTGGCACTGACAAGGGGGGACCCACTGGGGGAAGAGGATCCTGAGGCAGC